>NW_020897761.1:1861902-1958938 GCF_003984885.1 Neopelma chrysocephalum | reverse complement strand
CGCAGCCAACCGGCACCGGCACCGCGCGGCCGCCGCGCGCCGCCCGCCCACCGCCGCGGGGCGGGGCCTCCGCGCCAAGACACGCCCCCGGGACACGCCCCCTCCCGCCGGCTCCGCGCGGCACCGCGGCCACCACCGCCCCCGGGGGCGGGGCCTCCGCGCTGGTCCCGCCCCTTCAGCCGTCGGCCACGCCCCTCTGTGGAGGGGGCGGTTCCCCCGCGCGCCGCCCGCGGGCGCCCCCCAGTGGTTGGCGCTCTCCGCGCGGTTTTTTGGGGGGGTTTTTGGGGCGCGGAGGTGTCACCCCAGACCCTCGGGATCGCGGGGACGAGCCCGCCGTGGCCGTGGCGGCGCTGGGGCAGCGCCAGGGAGAGGACTGGGCTCATTGGAGAGGGATGGGATGGGATGGGATGGGATGGGATGGGATGGGATGGGATGGGATGGGATGGGAAGAGAATGGGTTGGGGATGGGAAGAGAATGGGTTGGGGATGGGGATGGGGATGGGGACAGGGATGGGAATGGGAATGGAAATGGAAATGGAAATGGGATAGAAATGGAGATGGGAATAGGATGGAAATGGGGATGGGAATGGGATGGAAATGGGGATGGGGATGAGAATGAGAATGGGAATGAGATAGGATGGGAAGGGGATGGGAAAGGAAGTGGGAGGGGATAGGGATGGGAGGAGATGGAGATGGGATAGGATGGGGAAGGGAATTGGATGTGATGAGACAGGGATATGATGGGATGGGAGTAAGATGGGATGAGAATGGAATGGGATGAGGATGGGAATTGTATGGAAAAAGGATGGAAATGGGAAAGGGATGAGATGAGACGGGAATCGGGATGGGAATGGGATGGAGATGTAGATGGGATGGAGATATAGATGAGATGGAGATGAGGTGAAATGGGAATGGCTGGGAAAGGGAGAAGTGGTGTGCATGGGGGAAAAGAGGGGATGGGATGGGATGGGACCAGCCAAGGGAAAGACAGTGAGCAGGGATAGAGATGGGGAAAGAGTAAGAGAAAATGCAAGAAAGATGAGTAAGAATTGAGGGAAGTTGGGAAGACAGGCCACAAAAGGCTGGGAGAAAAGGGAAAGAAAGAGAAGACAGTGCAAAGAAAAAGGAGGAAGGGAAAAGAAAGGGGAGAAAAAAAAGGAAAATTCTCCAAATGTTGCATGATCTCCACAGCCCTTCTAGTGCACAATGGGGCTGGGTGAGGGGGAGCAGGGAACCCAGGGCAGCTCTTGGAGCAAACCCACCCACATGGGGCCACAGCTGCCCTGGAATACAGACACCCCTGGGGGCTGATGGGTTCAGTACCTGCTGTGTTATGCAGTGAGAGACCAAACTGGAGTAATTCACAGTGGGACTGCTGCTCAGTTATCCCCAGGATTCTCAGCAGTCCTAATCCTGCCCCTCCCCAATTCCCAGATTTTGTAAATTTGCTGCATTTCGGATTGATTTTGGTTTCCTTCAAGCCTCCCAAACTTTGGCACAACTTCAGGTGGCAGTTTTTAGCTTTTTCCTATCCTCACAGGGCCAATCCCATCCCGGCTGTGGCCCCTGGGCACCACAACATCCCTCCTGCCACCACAGCACCTGCTGGAGCATCGCTCCCACTGACACCCACAGAGCTCGTTGGCTGAGATTTATGGGGGTCCTGTCACAGGCCCGGGACCTGTGATTTGCGAGGGCTGAGATTCCCCCGGCAGCGACAGCGGCGCTCGCTGATACCATCTCTTAATTATGTTTGCAGCAAACCCTTTAACGAGCAGAGCATTAGTGCCCTTCATCCGAAACGCCACACTCAGCAGCCTGCCCGGCGCTCAGCTCGGCACGAGCCCGCCAGGATGTCACAGCTTGACTTACATTTCGCAGGTCACCAGCTTTTGAATGCATCACCTTGGCAGGCGTGTGCCCGATAACATCGCCCGGGGGCTGAGCCTGCCCCCGCAACCATTCGAGGCATCGGATCCAACGGGAGCCGGGACTTTGCGGACCCGACCCTTTGAAAGCTGTGGGGCTTCCAGAGATAACGTGCAGCGTGGGGGAGAGAAAGGGATTACGAAAGAAATATTCTCTTTATTGTTTGCTGGATGTCTTGCCTGAAATATGTCCCGAGACGTGTAACAAGCGAATATCTTCTGATACGACAGCTTGCGAATTCCGTAATGGAAAATAACCATCCCCCCTTCCCTTTATTTATCTTATACTAATAAACGTTATGTATTGATATTAAAAAAAAACGACAGACAATAGCAGGGGAGGCAGATCAGAGGCTGGGCTCCTTCTTACTCACCATTGCCCTGTAGCAACAGCTCCATTTAAATATCTGATTGGCAAATCCCTGCCTCCTGTTATCAGACACCCTTAGGGACCACGCTTAGCATCATAGTATTTCACTGCTCTGCTGGGACTCTGGGCTTTCCGACTCCTTCAAAGGTTTCAAAACTCTCAGCTCTGCACTTCCAGGCTTGGGGGAGGAAGGCAGGAAGGGAGAGAGCGCAGGAGAAGCCTTAAATGAAAGAGAAAAGGCCACCACTGCCTGACTCTGCTGTCTTCTGCCCATGGGGGGATGGAGGGCAGGTAGGGAGGATTCAGGCAATGCCAAGGAGGGATGGTGATTCCAGCTGACCCTGGTCTTGGGTCTGGATCCCAGTCCCAGTGCCTCAGGTCTGGATGCTGGTTCTCTGTGCCTCGAGTCTGGATCCCAGTCCCCAAACCTCAGGTCTGGATCTCCATACCTCATTTGTACCAGGCTTCCACGTTTTCCTTGTCTCTCTCTTTTCCAGGAAAGAGTTTGCATTGTGATTTCCCCCGTGCTGTTGTGGTTAGGAAAAGAATCATAGAAGCAATGTTATTTGCATTTTTAAAGCAAGCAAGGAGAAGCCAGAGTGGGCTTTCCGCCAGTGCAGTCTGGCACTTGCTTTGTTGGGAGCGTATAGAATAATTTATAAATAGCATGGTGGGTTTTTTTAAAATGTATAATTATACTTTTAAACCTCCTGCATCGCTGGGGAAAAAGAAGTCTTCAAAAACAGCTTTAGAAAAAGAGCCTCGCGGAGGAAAAATTTCTTTGCTGGCATTCATAAAATCACAAAGAGGAGGGTTTTCCATAGCAGGAGACAATGCAGGATACCCACGGACAACCATTCCCACACCTCTCCTCCCACCTCCTCCTCAGGCAGCAGGATTGTAAGAAGCCTGGATATTTAGGGGCATCACGGGAGGAGATGCTTTAGCAGCATGACCCTCCCCGGGCCCCATGAACAAAGCAGGATGTGCTGAGCCTGGACCATGGGGTGGGTCAATATAAAGGGCATCAGGGAAGATAAATTCATCTCCTCTCTATTGAAACCAGAAGAAATTATGCCCAAACCCAGGGGCTTGGGAGTAGCAGTGCACCCCGACCTCAGTGCAGAGGCAGCAGGGGCATTATGTGAGGCAATAGTGGCTTTCTGGGTCCTTCACTGCCCTGCCCTGCCCATGAGGTGATTCCTGCTCCAGAGGGAAGACCAGGGGCTTCACTGCCACCACTTGCAAAGAAAGGTATGGAATAAATACAGAAGCAAAAGCAGGTCAGGGCGAGCTTGATGTGGAATGAAGAGGGAATTTAGTAAATCACACCAAGAGATGCTGTCCCAACTTCCAGGATCAACAGAGCATCAGCCCCAGGCTTCAGACACTCTCAGCATCGTCTGGCCAGCCCCAAACCCTCCCATTATGGGCTCCATCGATAGTGGTCTTGAGAAATGTGGTCGATATATCAGATTTCACAGAGACAGTGGTGAAAAATGCACAAATCCTCTGGCAGCCTGGGCTGGAGCTATTGATTTCTCACACATTTTCCCTCCCCGCCGGTACGGAGGGAAGATGAGGGTGTGATAATGAGCATCAGGAGCTGAGAGGGGTCCTGGACCCCAGGGCAGAGGCAGTGCACAAGGTCAGACCAGTGGTGGCACAGCCCAATCCCCTGGGAGCTATTAGGGTGTTCATGCAGCCAGGAGAGCTGCCTGCAGCAGGTTTTTTTAAGCCAGGAGAAGCACTGGTTTCCAGGACAGAGTAATGCACTGATCTGAATGGGTCTGATTCCAGTGGGAGGGATGTTTGTGTCAATCCATCCCTCTTCCAAATTGTCCCAACAGCCATCCCCTCCCACAGCTTTTCAAAGCAGGGTAAGGGGATGATTTTGTCCCACTTCAGGATGAGACCTGCCAGGAGGGGCTGCCTTGGTTGCAGCAGGGTCACTTCATCCACCAGCTGAATTTGATCTGTTGGGGCTTGAGCCCATCACAGAGGCGGATTTAGGACTCAAGGTTCCCAACAGCCATCCACAAGGATGGAGCAGCCCTGGCCCCAATTGACAGCTGGTGGGAATGTGGGTCTGTGGGGGATAACCACGCCCTCCCAGTCTTACACATCTCCCCTGCACATATCCCAGGATAGGATTTTCCCCATTCGTTTCTCCTCCAGAGTCCACGTGTCTGATGTTAAAAATCCCAACATCAGGCAACAACGTAGCCATGATTGAAAGCCCCTGTGTAGAGGTTTGATTGCTACTGAAAGACTTAGGGATGCAGAAACACGGAGCAGAAAGCACTTCCCCTTTGCCGGGAGCCTGCTCCGTGGTGGGAGCAGGGCTGCCCCCGTGCAGGGGTGACCTTTCCCGGGATGACTCACGATCCACGTAAGCACAGCCACGAGCAGGCAGCAGCTCCTCACGGCTCACACGTGTCCCCTCTGCTTTGCTTGAGATCTCAGCGTTGTCCTGCCTGGAAACCCAGCCAGGGAATACAAAATAACCCATCTGCCCAGATGGTTCAAGGCAAGATGTCCCTGCCAAATGGCTTCAGGGGTGCGGCGTCCCCCAGGACCATGGAGGGATGAGCCTCAGGGAGTTGTGCCAGTGGTGGCTGGGCCGGGGACTTGCTGTGCTGCCTTGAACGGGGAGCAGATGGGGGGTTTCACGCCCTTCGCTGGCGTGTAAGTGATTGCTCCTGGATGGTTTCCAACCCATATATATGTGTCTGGTTTAATTTATGCACGCTCACTTTGCGCGAGGAGACAGCAGCTGACCAGTGGTTAAGAAAACTGAACACCCTGAAAAGGTCTAAAATTAGAGAAGAAAAAAGAGCTGCTTCCTCTGAGCCTTGAAGCTGCCTGGGCTGCTTCCACGAGAGCCAGGGAGGTGCCTCCAACCTCCCTGATCCAGTCCCAGGGCTGCCCTCCTGCTCTGTCCCCCTCGAAGCTGAAGGGAGTCTGTCCCCAAAGCACCTCACCACACATAGCATTGCCCCACCGTGCCCTGGGGCAGGATGGACCATTATCCCTTCAGGATGTTTTCCTGGGGACAGGGGCTGGTAAAGTGCCAGGTGGCCTTGGGACCGTTCCCGTCCTGTTTACCCCAACCTCACTTGCCTTGTTAAACACACCACCCTGGCTGCTGGCCCCTTCACAGGGGGATACACCACACGAGCGGGGTGAAGGAAGGGGGTCAGCACCCATCAAACAGCTGGAAGGGAGGTGACCTGCGACAAGAAACAGTGTCCATGGAGCTGCTGCTGCCAGTTCACACAGCCAATGCCACCGTCACAGCGGAGCCACAGCGGGTCGTGTCAGAAACACTGGATATCAGCACATCTTGGTGCATCTCTGCTGCAGGCACCCAGCTGCCACAAGCACAACAAAGGCTGGGGGAACCCCCTTTTCTGTGCCATCCCCACAGTGCAGATGGACCATGGCTGGGGTTGTGGATTGGTGCTGGTGTAAAGATGCTTTATGTTTGGCAAATGGTCCTGCTGGGAAGAGCAGCCCATCCCCACGTGTGACACCACGTGTAACCACACACTGGAGGACACATCACTGCAATTCTCTGCACTAAACCTCTGCCCCTTACCCAGCGTGTCTGTAATAGCAGCATAAAGCTGAGTGCCAGCGAGGTTGAGGTGTGTGGTAACAGCTATGGCAGAGGCCTCTAAAGCTGGCTGGACTTCCTAGGAGTTTTTGGAAATCCTGACATAGCTTTGTGGGTTTTTTAACAACCTCTGAACCTTATCAAAGTGCACAAAAGGCCACAGGGCTTCCTATTTGCAAAGACCACATTAGGAGGTTGTAATCACTTGAGGGTAGATCTCTTCTCCAGGTAGCAAGTGACAGGACTGGAGGAAATGGCCTTAGGTTGCACCAGAGGAGATTTAGATTGGATATTAAGAAAAACTGCTTCACAGAAAGGGTGGTTAAGCACTGGAACAGGCTGCCCAGGGCAGTGGTAGAATCAAGGTCCCTAAAAGAGTTCAAAAAACATGGGGATATGGTGCTTGGGGATATGGTGCTTAGGGATATGGTTTAGTGGTGAATACAGTGCTGCTGGGTTAGTGTCTGGACTCGATAGTCTTAGAGAGCTTTTCCAACTTTAATAGATTTTATGGCAGCTGCTCCTGCCAAACCTGGCTTGACTCTGCCTGGCTTGAGCCCTCCATCATGAGCATCCCTAGGGTGGTCAAGCCCTGCTGATGTCCCCAGTGGGTTGCAGGGGACAGACGTTGTACACAGTAAGTCTGTTTGGTCATCTCCTGGGACAGCATTAGTTTAGGCCGTTCCTCCATGGAGAGTCTTGTTTGGCCTGGAGAAGGAATCAGGACTGAGTTTGAACCACTCATGCTTCTGGTCTCTGACAGCAGCCAGGGACCAGACACAGCCTGGCTTTGTCCTCACTGTAGAAATTAGTCCTGGTGCTGCAAACCTCACATATGTGGAACCCCCACAGCATTTCTTGGTGTCACTGAGCAATGCCAGCAGGTTTGGCAAGGGTCACCCTCACAGCCTGAGACCCCCATCTCTGTAGGTTCTCTCTGGCTCCAGACATCATTGTGATTTTATACAGCTGGCAGGAATTACTCTGAAACCCTTCTCTTGCTAACAGGGACCACTGAATGGGCAAAAGAGCTCTGACACCAGGGCAGTGTGGAGGGGTGTCCCCTTCCTCTGAACCACCCCAGCCTGACCCCTCGGGACACACCGACCTGCAGCCTGAGCCCTGCCCGCTCTATTTTATAGCCAAAACGAGCCATAAATCTCCCTCCACAGAGCTGGAAGGTGCAATTGCTTTTCTGTGGTGCAGGTTTTTCCTTGTAGCATCACGTGAGGGAAATCTGTAAGTAAAAGTCAGGCTGGAGCCATTTATAACGGCAGCGAAGTGATTGTTACTGCTGACAGCTGCAATTACAGGCACTCCCTTCCATCTCTCCGTGCCGGGGGAGAGCGGAGCCGGCACCCGAAGCAGCTTTTCCAGAGCTGCATCCCAGCACCCGTGGACCTTGTCACACACAGGCAGTGCTCAGGGAGAGTTTCAGGGAAGATTGTAGGACTGGGAGTAACCCCCAGTAGGGAGGGTTTGGGTAGGGATGCAGGATGGTCCCTAGTAAGGAGAGCTCAGCTCATCAGCTGGTGTTCATCTCCGTGGGCAGGACAGGGGTTTAACCAGGGGCTGCAGGGCCAGACAGCAGGTCCAACTACTCACCAGGGAGAAACACTGCTGATGGCCCCAGATAACCCCAAGACGAGGTGCAGGTGAGGGCAGCTTCCCAGTAGGATCATTGCCAGGCACTTCTTTCCAACACCGTGGTCCAGATCTCCCACCTGTGAGATGCTTGGTGTGTGCAAGGCAGGTCAGCACTGGGCTTCCACCAGTCGCAGCAGCCAGGGAGCTGCCCGGGGATTTGGGAGGAGGGTACCAGAGGCATGCAGAGAACCTTACCTGGGGGAGATGAAAAGGAATATGAGAGACATCTGTGGTCTTGCAGTGACAGGGCAGTGACAAACAGAGCCATTACTGGATGTGAGATGAGGGGGAGCTGACAAGAGGCAGGGGAGTGTGGAGGTAGCAGCCCTGCACCAGCCTAGCCTCAGCTGGGCTTTGGTGTTTAATGCCTCAGCTCTGTCTTCTGTACATAGCTTCAGGGGAACTGAATCATCCAAAAACTGAGCTAAATTTCATAATTTTCCTAGGTGAAAAAAACCACCCATAAGAAGTGACTTTTTCTTTTGCTGTTTTCAATGAATAACACCATGGGGTTCGTTTCAAAACTAAGGGCTCTGCTGCGGTTGTTGCATGGTGACTACACCACCTCCATGGGCAGCCTGTTCCAGGGCTTGAAAACCCTTTCCATGAAGAAATTTTTCCCAATAGCTAATCTAAAATTCTCCTGGTGCAAGCTGAGACCATTTCCTCTCATCCTGTCACTTATTACCTGGGAGGAGAGACTGACCCATCTCACTACAACCTCCTTTCAGGGAGTAGTAGAGAGCACTAAGGTCTCCCCTGAGCCTCCTTTTCTCCAAGCTAAACTGTCAGACTTTCCTGCTGAAAAAAAAGATGGGGAAAGTGGATGGATGGAGCAGGAGGCTGAGTAAAATGAAACAAAAATGAAGCTTTTTGTGTTTGTTACTCACCAAGCAGAACACCCTAGGTTAACCAAACTGAAATTTCTCCTTTACATTTTAATTTAGAAAACAGAATACATGCAGCACTTGACTAGCCCAAACCAAAAAGGCTTAGTGCTGGTATCTCTCTTTCCACGGAAAGATCCACTATTTACATAGCTCTGGTTACAACCTTTGAACTGCTGCTCAGTCTCTGTGTTGCAACCACACTGTTGCTGATGTCAGCCCAGCAAGGCTCCGGGCACGCTTGGGGAGCAGCACTCAGCACCTGCCAGAGGAGTTTTTTCCATCAGTATTTAAGAGGTTTAATGATATGCTGGGAGAGGGGAGATTTATGCACTTCTGAGGGGGGTTATGCATTTCTTTCCCATCGCGGATACTGATTTGTATTCAGCACAGCACGGGAATTTATGGAAGGAGGGAATCGATGTTTTATTGATATCTTAAAAAACCTATATGATGGATGTGCTAATTACACATTTTTCTCCCAGACTCCCTTTATTGTACACAAACAAATGGCCCTGCTGCTGTAACAAATGCAGGTAAAATGTGTAGCGGAGCCAAACTCCATGGAGGTGATGCGTGCGAGGGAGACCTTGCTGGTGCCAGGGCAGAGACCTCGGTCCTTTGTTTAGCTTCTTCCCTGGCCAGTATTGAATTTTGGTTTCCTGTTGCCTGTGACTCCATTTCCATTTCATGGAAATCACGTCCCTTGTCAGGGACAGGGGGGCACAGCTCTCGCAGCCGTGCTGTGGGCTCCTGGCTGCTGTGGTAGTTATTGATTCCCAAAAATACCGAGCAGGATGTGCATGTGCTGTGCCTTGCTAAGAGGGGACACATAGGGTGAAAAACAAGCAGGGTTTTTTTATCTCTCTGCTAAAGCACTGACTGTGCAGAGGAGAGGGACAGCGGTCAGTGGTCGTCTCCCTTTCTCCCCTTCTCTCTCTCTCACTGCTGAGGTGAAGGAGAGCCAAGTGCTGTGACACGTGTAGCAATACATGTAAAAAATCCACATTCCAGATGGTAATCACAGCTCAAGACAGGCAAACACCGCCCTGTCCCTACCTGACGAGCCTGAGCCCCGTGCCAGCCCTCCTCCTGTGCTCCAGGCAGGGAAGGAGGGTGGCTCTGCTCAGTGCAGGGAGGGTCTGTGCTCTGGGGTCTGCTTTCTGCATAGGGGATGTGGGATTTGGGAAGCCACGAGAGCAGGGAAAGGACCTCCTGGGTGCAGCACTCAGAACAGATACAAGAGGTGGTAGCAGCACAGAAGAGAAGGCAGGATTAAACACGGAGCCCGAAGCGTTGCCCCGAAGCGCTGCCTGCCGGAAACCGGCAGCACAACTTGGGTGTTCACAGTGAGGACTCTGTGATCCTAGGAGCCAGGGGAAAAGCTCCACGGGGACGTTTGGCAAAGGCAAAGGCTCAGTCAGGAGTGAGTCCCTCTCAGTCTCTCCCATGCCTTGGCATGAGGATGGTGGGAGGCACGATGAGAAGGAGGGTTCTCCCCCTGGGACGTGGGTGCAAGGGGCAAATCTCCCAAGAAGTGATGAGTGAGATGAAGAAAACGAGAACAGCGGGAAGAGGACACATGCAATGAGTAGCCTGGAGGAGCTCAGGAGGCAGAAGGGGATATTTATTAACCAGAGGAGCAGCTCTGCTCGCAGCAGAGGTGACGTGCTGGGTCGAGGCGTGGCTGTGCTGCGCCACGGAGGGGGAGTGTGCCTGGGGCTCCCCCTGCTCCCTGTGCCCCTCACCCTCAGGAGGCACACACATCCCCAGCTTGCTCCTCCTCCGAAGACAGGTGTTTCCCACAGTAAAACACATGGCTACAAAAGAACCAGCTCTTAATTGCCTCTTTCTCCTTTTGTTGTGGAAAAAAAAAAGGTAATCACAGCTTAGCTCACAGAGATCCCTTCAGATGTTGCTTTCAGGCTGGCCAAGGTTTGATGTGCACAGTGGCCTCTGCTCTCTGCACGGGGACAATGACAGGTCTCCAGGCTGACCAGCAGGATGGATATGATAATTATGCAGGGATATTTTTTCCCTGCTTGGCACTGCTGGTCACAGCCTGTTATTGTGTCTCTGCAATCCCAGCGTGGGACCCAGAGCTGACTTGCACACGAAGCCCATGCAAGGGCCCTGCATTATTTTCTTTAATGCTTGGTGCCTGTAATGCTTCTGATTTTGTGTGCTCTGCAGCCCAGGGTGGGATAATGAGCTGAATTTAGCCCAGCTCGTACTGGGATAACTGGGGCTCTCCCAATCTGCAGGGTGTGGCTGGTTCACACAGAACAAGGGTATCGGCACTGGTGTCCCCCAAGCCCCCATCCTGATCTCTCCCAGGCTGCTGGGGACCAGCAACTACATAAACATCATCTCACAGAGCAGGTGCAGCGTGCCTGAGCCCAGCATCCCCATCCTCAGTGTTTCCATGCCAGGCTCCTGAAACCCCCGCGGGCGCCTTGCATCAAACCTGCTCCCACGCCTGCCAAAGCGAGGGGGTGGGAGGAAGGATCAGGCCCTCGGTGCTGTCGCTCTTTAAAAAAAAAAAAGGCAAGGAAAAAGTGAGAGAGAGCTGGTAGGAGCTGCAAGTGCTCTAGAGAAGAGATCCAGCAAGGCAGCGAGGCCTCTCTCACCATGGAGACGCGCCGGAGAGCGTGCGGAGGCTGTGCGCTCCAGTTCATTCGCTGCAAGGACTTTTCCCAAGCTATTCAAAGGGGATTTCACCCTGCCAGCCTGCCCGGCTGCCTGCTGAACGCCGGAGGGCTCGAACTGGGCGGTGCTTCCCCAAGGCGAGCGGGGCTGGTCGGGGTGGCACAGCCAGATGGATGGAGCCCGAACGGCTTGTGGTGGGGAGCGGCGGGAGGAGGAGTTCGCTGTAAATATTGCTGTCTGTTTATGAGGCTGGGTGCTAATCAGTCATAGATAGATAGATAGATAGATAGATAGATAGATAGATAGATAGATAGATAGATGGAGATATATTTTTTATTTGCAAGTGGTACAGTCAAGTTGTTTTACCCCCTCCCTAGTTCAAACCTGGGGTTCATTCCACCCTTGCACAGGCAAGGAGGCTGTGGAGGGCACAGACCCACTCGCAGGATACTCTTTGTCCCCTCAGCAGGCAGCTGCGGGCAGAGCAAGTACTTGCAGGCACATTCCTGGCTCCAGCACAGACAAACCGATCTCCAGTATGGTGCTGAGCAGATACTGGGACCCCACTGTCCCACTCAAGCTGGGATATAGGGGTCCCCTCCGGCTCTGTGCAGGGCTGCGGTGTCGCTACACTCCTGCGGTTGGATCCTAACTCCCTACTTGTATGCACAGCCCAAGGACAGGCCCAGTGCCATGGCTTGGTGGCCCAGTGGGAGAGTGGTGGTGGCCCTGCATGCCCAGTGCTCCAGTGATCACAGAAATACAGAATATTCTGATTTGGAAGGGACCCACAAGGATCATTGAGTCCAACTCCTGGCCCTGCACAGGACAGCCCCAGGGATCACACTATGTGCCTGAGAGTGTTATTCAAATGTTTCTTGAACTCTGTCAGGCTTGAGGCCATGATCACTTCCCTGGGGAGCCTGCTCCAGTGCCCAACCAACCTCTAGGTGAAGAACCTTTTCCTAATATCCAACCTAAACATTCCCTGACACAGCTTCATGTTGTTCGCTCGAGTCCTATCACTGTGATGCTCCAGCTTGCTGCTCTGGCTGTGTTGTGGCTCTTTTCACCTGAAGTAAAACCTCCAGCACTCAGTGAGGCTGTGAAGAGAGTTAAGAGGATAAAAGCCATCTTATTCCTGTACCTGATGGAAGGTCTCTTTTAACACAGCTCCTGCATTTCTCCCTGCAAGCCCCAGGATGGAAAAGATGGGTGTGTGCATTGCTCATAGGCTGCATGAGTGGAAAAGATTCTTCTCCCGGAGGGTGGTTGGGCACTGGAACAGGCTCCCCAGGGCAGTGGTCACAGCCTCAAGCCTGACAGAGCTCAAGCAGCGCTTGGACAATGCTCTCAGGCACATGGTGTGATTCTTGGGGCTGTCCTGTGCAGGTCCAGGAGTTGGACTCGATGATCCTTGTGGGTCCCTTCCAGCTCAGGACATTGTATGATGATTGCATGAGTGAGTCTGTAGTGTCTCAGGCAAGGCTGGGACACGCGGTGTGGAAGGACCACGGCACGTGCGGGATCCACCTCCATCCTCATCCACCACCCAGTGTTTCGGGGTGACGCAGGAACCACAGCTCGGCACGAGCAGGTCGGGGGTCTGCGGGGTGTCCGACGGCTCCCCAGGGGACTCCCATTTGCTGTGGCCAGGGGTGGAGGAGGGAGGGAGGGAGATGGACTTGACAGCTGTGCCCAGGAGGGGCGAACTTTCCGCCCGGAGTAGATACCGGGATAAATATAAACGGCATTTGGGCTGGCGCTTGGCCGGGACACCCGGGCAGGGCAGGGCAGGGTCACCCCCGCGAACCCGGCACCGTGTCCCGGGAGGATCCCGGCTGTCCCTCGACACCGTGCCCCGGGAGGATCCCGGCTGTCCCCCGGCATCCACCGCCCCACTCCCGCCGGGACCATCCCGGAGCGGCCCGCGAGTGCCCTCCAGCGGCCCCGGGAGGAGGAGGAGGAGGAAGAGAAGGAGGAAGAGGAAGAGAAAGAGGAGGAGAAATGCTCTGCTCTGGTGAGACCCCACCAGCAATGCTGTGCCCAGCTCTGGTGTCCTCAAGATAAAAAGGACATGGAACTGCTGGAGAGAGTCCAGAGAAGGGCCATGAAGTTGATAAGGAGTTTGGAGCACCTCCCCTATGGAGACAGGCTGGGACAGCTGGGGATGTTCAGCCTGGAGAAGAGAAGGTTGTGTGGAAACCTCACAGCACCTTCCAGTGTCTGAAGCGGCTACAGGGAAGCTGGAGAGGGAATCTTCGTCAGGAACTGTAGCGATGGGACAAGAGGGAATGGGTGCAAATGGAAAGAGGGGAAATTTAATTTAGATATTAGAAAGTTCTTTACTGTGAGGGTAGTGAGACACTGGCACAGGTTGCCGAGGGAGGCTGTGGATGCCCCATCCCCGGCAGTTTTCAAAGCCAGGTTGGATAAAGCCTTGAGCAACCCGGTGTGGTGGGAGGTGTCCCTGCCCATGGCAGGAGGGGTTTGGGACTAGATGAGCTTTAAGGTCCATTCCAATCCCTTAACATTCTGTGATTTTAGGATTTGGCTTCTACCAGCCAGCAGGACCAGGGCAGTGACTGTCTCCCTGTGCTGGGCACTACTGGGGTCGGTTTTGGGCTCCTCAATTCAGGAAGGACATAGAGATGCTGGAGTGGATCCAGAGAAGGGAATGGATCTGGAGAAGGGTCTGGAGCACAAGTCCGATGAGGAGCGGCTGGGGGGGCTCAGCCTGGAGAAAAGGAGGCTCAGGGGGGACCTTCTCGCTCCCTGGAACTCCCTGACAGGAGGGTGTAGTGAGCTGAGTATCAGCCTGTTCTCTCAGGTAACAAGCCACAGGATGAGAGGAAGCGGCCTCAGGTTACGCCAGGGGAGGTTTAGATTGGATATTAGGAAATTATGGTTTTTTTTAAGGAAAGAGTTGTCAGTCATTGGAACAGGCTGCCCAGGGTAGCGGTGGAGTCAGCACCCCTGTAAGCGTTCAAAAAACGCCTGGGGACACGGTTTAGTGGTGAACACGGTTGCGCCGCTGGCGGAACGGCTGGACTCGATGTTCTTGGAGATCTCTTCCAACCCAAGCAGTCCCGCGATCCTGTGATTTATGACATATCGCCGCTCGCCGACACGCCGTCCCGCGCCCGCCCGCGGAACTCTGGGTGCGCGGGCGCGCGTTTCCCGCGGTCGGCGCGGCGGCGCGTACCGAGGCGGGCTGGGGGGGCGGTTTAGCGGGCGGACCGGCGCGGGCGCGGGCCGCCATGGCGTCGCCCCCGCTGTCGGCGGCGGGCGGGAGCGGCGCCGAGCACAGCTCGGGCTCCGAGGCACCGCCGCCGGGCCGCGACCTGCCCGCGCTCTTCGAGCAGGCGGCAGAGCGGCTCCCCGCGCTGCTGCCCGCCGCCAGCAAGGAGCAGCTGCTCTACCTGTACGCCCGCTACAAGCAGGTGAGGCGGGACCGGCCCGCCCGCGGCGTGAGCGGGGCTGCCGGGCTGCGGCAGGGGGGCGAGGTCGGTGCGGGGCCCGAGGGGCTGGGCGTGCGGCTTTCTCGGGGCCACGGGGCTGCCGCCCTAAAGGTGGCGGTGTCAAGGGGAAAGTTGTGTCCCGCGTCTCTCCCCCCCGGTGCTGCCGGCTGCACGTGCGGTGGGAGGGGGATGGATTCCGGTGGGACACAGCCCCGCGGGATCTGCGGGGAGAGTGGTTGGGAAGTGTCTCAGCGGGAAAGGGCCTGCGGGTGCTGGTCGTGCCCCGGTGGCCCAGAAGGCCAAGGGCATCCCGGCCTAGGTCAGCGACGGTGTGGCCACCAGGGCAGTGACTGCCTCCCTGTGCTGGGCACTGGTGAGGCTGCACCTCGGATCCTGGCATCAGTTTGGCTCCTCGATTCAGGAAGGACATTGAGGTGCTGCAGCAAGCCCAGAGAAGGGAACGGATCTGGGGAAGTGCATGTCCTGTGAGGAGCAACCGAGGGAGTTGGGGGAGCTCAGCCTGGAGAAGAGGAGGCTCTGGGGGGGACCTTCTCATTCTCTACAACTCCCTGAGAGGGGATTGGAGCCAGGTGGGGTTGGACTTTTCTTCCAGATAATAAGTTACAGGACAAGAGGAAACGGCCTTCAGCTGTGCCAGGGCAGATTCAGGTTGGGCATCAGGGAGAATTTCATCACTGAAAGGGTGGTCAGGCATTGGAATGGGCTGCCCAGAGAGGTGGTGTAGTCCCCATCCCTAGAGGTGTTTAAGGAAAGACTAGACATGGCATTCAGTGCCATGGTCTAGTTCCCAAGGTGGTGATAACTCAAAGGTTGGACTCAAGGATCTCAGAGGTCTTTTCCAACCTAAATGGTTCTTTAAATCCATCACCCTGGCTCTTGTTCCTGGCCTCTCACCCTCATGCAGTGTGGATGTCCCTGATGCTGCGTCCTTTGGACTGGCTTTAAGTGGTGCCAGGGGACATTCAGGTTGGATATTAGGAAAAATTTCTGTATTGGAAGAGCAGTCAAGCACTGGAACGGGCTGCCCAGGGAAGCAGTGGAGTCACCATCCCTGAAAGTGTTCAAAAAATGAGTAGACATTGCACTTCACCGTACCATTTAGTGGGAATGGTGGTGTTTGGTCAAAGGCTTGACTTGATCTTGGAGGTCTTTTTCAGCCTTTATGATTCTATGACGTTGGTTTGGCCTTTGGCAGACTCCATGGTGGGTTGAAGTCAAGTGCTGGTGTGGAGGATTTGGCCTTTGTCCTTGGCAGAGACGTGTCATGGGTGGGTTGATGGCCTGTCAGTGTGTCCCTGAGGCTTTGGGGAGGAACTTGACTGGTAAATCCTGCTGCCTCGCCTGTGTTTTCCCAGCTGCCTGTGTCTGCTGGGAGATGAGGTGCTGGGATGGGATGGAGAAGTAGCACAGAGTGCCCACCTCCCCATCAGAGACAGTGGGGACCTGCACTGGTGACCCAGGGTGGGCACTGCAGCTTTGGGGCTCTGCTGTGACCACACAAAGAATGTGCCTGGGAAGATCTGTCAGTGAAGGGCTTTAGAGAGGACTGGGAAACTGAGCTGGTTGGCTCTGGTTGTAACCTTGAACAGGACTCCTTTACATGTTTAGTCCCTGTGAACTGAGGGAGCTGTAGGAGGCATCCTGTGGGAATATACACAATGTGACTCCTTCCTGCTCCCGTGGGAGGCATTACATAAAACACACAAACAAAGCACCGATTGCAAAGCACTGTAATAATCACTTAACTTGGAGAAACAGAAAAACTGTAAGCATTGTTACACCTGGAAGATTAAAAAGTACAACTATAGGCTGGATGGGGATTGGAGCAACCTGGTCTAGTGGAAGGGGTCCCTGCCCATGGCAGGGGGTTGGAACTGGGTGATCTTTAAGGTCCCTTCCAACCCAAACCATCCTATGATTCTGTGGCTCCAATGTGCGGCAAGAGGTGCTGCTGCCTGGACCTGAGAACTGAATCCCACTCGTTTGGATTAACAGTCAAAGTTGAGAATGCACATTTTCCCCATATGTTCCTCCCATATGGATTACCTGTGTCCTACTACTGCCATGTGTAAGTGCTTTCATTTTTTAGGGCAATATTTAATTATCCTCTAAGCTGGCGGCTCCCAGGCTGTGGGTTGTGGACTAGTAATTATATTAAAAGCAGGCTGGTCACGTGAGGTTTTGTTTTCAGATTGTGCTAGTGCTTAAACAGGTCTCCAGGCTTCTCTTTCCCTTGTAAGAAAAGGAGGATAGAGAAAAAATACTAGGAGAACTTTTAAGAATAATAAGATGAGGATGAGATGAAAAGAGTGTTTTTTTCTCTCCTGTAATTTTTTTGTCTCTATTTTCAGGAGCTTTGTTGTAAATAACCTCTTCTTTTTTGCTCTGTTGCAAATGCTTTGTGACTGTCCTGGGTGGAAATGGGAAGGGATTGTCCACAGACTCCAGAGGGTTTCCTGGTGTTAGACCGATAAGGTGTTCAGTGTTAAGAATTAATTAAATCAGAAGGTATTTCACAATAGTTTTGATACTAGTCAGAAAAAAGCTGATAATTAACACTGTGTCAGCAGAGATTTCCAGTTGCCTTCCACTGAGGGGAACAGGGCACTTCTGTGTCCGTCTCCTCTGTCCCTGGCCAGGCAGGATGCAACAGCAAGTGCCTTTGTGCTGCTTGGTTTCAGGCTGTGCTTGGCTTCTGGATTTCCATGGCTTTGGCTTCCCAGTCCAGAAAGGTGCCATGCCTGTTAGAGTGCTGGCACTGGGAGAAGTTTGCTAGCACAGCTACTGCAGGATTAAGCCCTGCTAACTTTGAGTTTTGCAGCATTTTGTGCTTTAAATCAAAACGAGGGCGCTTAATGCAAGTTTTCTGTATTTAATTACAGCAGCCATATCAGGATGCATAATGAGCTGCTGATATATTGCCCCCGTGGACGGTGGAATTGCTGGCACACAAAAGGTGCTGACTCAGATCTGTCCACTGCCCTTGATTTGGCATCCTTGTCTTTCCTCAGTTTAGTGTTTTGTGACACTAAAGGCTTTGATTTAAGATACAGCACCGTCATAAAAGAGGTGACAGTAACAGCTGAGCTCTCTGTTAAAATACTGTATATTATTTATTTCAAACTGTTTGGGTATATAGGCATTTTCCTGCAATTTTATTACCTTTTATTGGAGGCCATTTCAGGGTTTTATTACTTTTCTCTCTGATTTTGTTTATGTGTCAGAGACTTGAAAATAAGGGGATTGCTTAGTTGTCATCTCCAGTGAGGTTTTTAGAAGATGTTGCTGAGTTTACGACTCTGCCCCAGAACAGGAGGAAGAACAGATTAGTCTGTAGGGCTCTGAACTGGGACTGTTTTTCCTTTTCTTCCTGTACTTTCTGTGTGGCTTTGGGCAAATCACTTGTCTGTGCCATGAGTCTGTAGTGGCGAAGTGAAGGGAGGACTTTACTGTGGTGTTGAGGATGTAAAAACCTGAGATTCAGAGGGTGCAGTAATGGAGACCAGCGTAGTGGTCGTGATTTGGAGAGGGAAAGGAATCTAGAACTTGCTGGAAGTGATCAGAGTGAGAAAACTGCCCTGCCAGGAGGAGGATGTGCCAGTGCCTACATAAATGCTAAGAGGTGCTGGCAAGATGCAAAGACAGTACCACTGGCAAAATGGGGCTTACGCTGACTCCCAAGTGTAGGCTCAAGAATATAATCCCATTTTTGCATGGCTTCCTTCAAATATTGTGGAACATGATGCCACAAACCTGCCCTGAACATGGGAATTTCTGCCTGCAGCTCCCTCTTGCACAGAACCGTGTGATGGCACTGACTCAGTTGTCACTCTCTGTCTCTCTGGGACACGCAGTCCCTTGGTCATCAGGACCCCTTGCCTTCTGTGCTTGGGGTTTGCTTGTCCTTCCTTACACCCCGTTTTTAGTCAGGGCTTTCCTGTGGGTTGGGGCAGAGCTTTGGGCAGGAATGGGCAGGAATTGCTGTCTTGCCAAAGAAATTCAGCTTATTTGGCTTGTGTACAGCTAGACCTTAGTGCTGCTGTCCACGGAGGTTCTGTTCCTGTTACTGCTCCGTAGGGAGGTTGCAGATATGATTCACCTTACTAGATTTACAACCAGGTAAGAACATTTGGCTGGGATTCCCTGCTGTCTAAATATATTAGTTGAAAAATTAGCAAAGAGCCTTTTTACCACCACCAGGGAGGGGGAACCAGTCGTGGAGTAATGAGAATCTCAAGGTTTCTGGTAGTCTGGAGCAGCCGCTGGAGTTGTATGGGGATGGTATACAGCACTAACACATCCCTGAGCATCTCTCTCACTCTGACTGTTGTGACCTTCAGCTCTCAGGTGAAGGCCTCATCCCAGGTTTCCAAATTTCCATTTTGGCCACAAATGGAAGTGACTGCAGACACTGCCCATTTGGGGCTGCCTGGGTCATCTTTGTACAACTCATGAGAATAATGCCTGCAGAAAGAATACCAGGGAAGTTTTAAATGCATTTTGGCTGTCATGTTCTTTTAATGCAGCTGATGAACTGTAAATGAGGAGAGCTGAGCATCAAGTGACCAGTCAGCATCCCAGAGACCTTCAGTAATTATTTTGTGGGCACAGAATGAGAAACTCTCAACTTAGAATACTAATATGGGCTCTTGTCTTTCTGCTGGTTATGAAGAAAAACAGCTTTTGAGGGCCTCCAGGGAAGTAGCAGGAGGACAGAGCCCCCCACAAAATTTTTCCAGTTTGTCATCATTGGCCTGTTTAGCTAAAAGTCTCTTCCTCAGCTGTCAGTCTCAGGTCCCCTGATATGTTAAATTCCTGGTTGGTTTCTCATGCCTTGTGGAGTCTTGCGGCAAAAAGAGGGAAGCCAAAATCTTTATTTTATTCTTTCCAACAAAACCACTCCAAGCCTTTTTAATACATCTTAAAATAGCAAACAGGGCAAAAGTGCACTTTTTCCCCCCCTCTTCTTGATGGATGAAATTTAACTACTGTTCCTTGATTTGTATTACTATCGATGTTACTAACAGTCTTCCCCGACGCTGGAACAGCCTTTGAATGCCAAATCTCAGGAGAGGAAACTGCTGTCATGTTTTGATGATGGCAGTGGAAAATTAATATTAAAACAGATTTATTTTTTTTTATCCATCTTGGCCAATTTTTGCAGGTTGGCTGTTGAACTAAAGAATTGCCAAGCAGGCATTTTCCATACAGATAATGAATTTGCATTTCATTCCCCTGTTTGTTTTGCTCTTTTAAAACAAGTGGTCCAATCCACCTCTGAGCACAGAAGAAAACGTTTAAACTACATGAATTGTGACTGATTTATAGGAGTTAACTGTTGCTAGGCTGTTCTGCTATTTCTCCATGAAATGCAATATGTTGTTTTAAGGGCCAGCTAAGATGTTCTAATTTGAATGAATTGCTCACTGGGAGAAAGTCAGATGTACAGAAAATTAATTTCAGTTACAGTCACTCATATCCTGTAACACTTTAAATGAAAACATAGTGTAACTAATAAATATCTCTCAGCACGGGCATGCTCTCTTTAAAGCCTGATTAATGATTCCATCCTTAGCATAAAATCCCCACCCTGTTAAGGCGAAGAATTGTTAGTTGATTTAAGCACTTCACCTGCCTGAACACTTGAGCATATTTCATAAAACATTTGCTGAATGCAGTTTGGTTTTGCTTGGCTAACAAAATGTCCATCCAGCAGCCTTTGCCCACCTCTGGGATGTACCTGTGTTCCCTCCCTGGAGTCCCCAGCTATGCTGGGCTTTCTTGGCAGGGGGCTGTGCTCTGTCTTACAAGGGACTTGGTGTGATAACTGTTGCATTTGGAGCCATAGTTGTGCTCTGCCTTCTAGTCTTTCATCCATGTGGGATATACAGCACTTTCATTAAAAAATTAAAAAAAAAAACCCAAACAAACAAGCAAACAAAAAACCAGCAAAGGAACCAAGAACCAACCCGTGTTTTGTGCAAATTCATTCCCTATCACAACGATATTTTAATTTCAGGGAGATTCATTTTGCCTGTGACAGCTGTGTGCAAGGGCATTTATTTTCTGTGAGGAAGTGGCACTGATAACAGGGAGATCTGGTGAGTCCTGCCCCATGTTCCCTGGCTTTTCCAAGCAGGGACAGAGACATTCACTTACACGTTTTCCTGAGCTGACCCCAAGAAAATATCTCTGTTACCCAAATCTCAGCTTGCTAATTGCTCTGTTCTTGAGGCAGTTGTCAGTGCTGGCCACAGGGCAGGAACCTGGTTGTGCTTTGGAGCCCAGGGCAGGTGTATCCTCTGTCAGACCCCTGTGGTCCCCTTTGTGGGGAGCTTACGGAGGACATGTGGCTGCTGGACTTCCCTGCAGCCACTCTATGGAAAACTTCTGAATCCCACTGGCACCAAGTCCACTTTACACTGGCCATAACATTTTTTTCCATATATCTATCCACCAGTTCTGGCTCGTTCCCTTGCTTCCTTGTGTTTCTTATTTCCCCACACACATTTTAATTTCTGCCTTGTTTCTGACAGACTGGTTCATCCCTGGCACTCAGGCCTTGACTTGTCTCTCACACAGTGCTTCCATGCATCCAGGTGCCTTGGAGCAAATTCAGAAGCTGCCTGACATTCCTTTGCTCTGAGTTTGTCCCCTTGCCTTCCAGAGGACTTAGAAAATAATTAAGCAGAGTCTGTTTACTTGAGCTTTGTGCAGAAGCAGGTGAATTTCAGCCTTAATGAATAATCATCTCTGTAGACACCCTAATCAACAGAATTTTTCTTGATACTGGTGGGGGATGAGGCCTTTGGCAGGGTAATAAACATAACATTAGTGAGAAATCACTTGCTGGTTATCCCTGTTGGGTAATGCATGCAAAATAAATGAGCTGCATAACAGAATTGCTTCCCTTCCATCACACAAGGAAAACACAGGGATGCCAAGGTGCTAAAATGGGGGTAAGATGGGGTTGAGTTGTGTCACTTGTTTCCCCCCCAAAACCTTTCTTCTGGCCTAATAACAAAATTATCCTGAAACCATGAGAACCCAGAATTTTCCTTGAGCAAGTCCCCCTTGCTTTGTTCTAACAGAAAAAAATTTCTTTTCTTTAGGTGAAACTTGGAACCTGTAACACCCCCAAGCCCAGCTTCTTTGATTTTGAGGGAAAGCAGAAATGGTAAGAGGAAATCCTTGTAATTCCTAGCAATTTCTGGCTCTACTTTTTGTTTGTCAGCTATCTGTTGAGGGATTATGGACCTCGAGGATGTCAACTCAGAGAGACTGCCACTGAACTGGCTTTAAAATCCTTTGTTTAATAGGGAAATGTTTGCTGCTGTGCCTGATGCAGATGTGAAACACAAGACTCCTCTGTTTTACCTTGTTCATCCAGAACTAGCCTGCACACAACAAAGATGTTGTGAAAATAGCTTTGTGAACACAAACTGTGTTCCAGCCTGGATCAGGATCCCCTCAAAGATCCTTTCATAGCCAAGTGCTGCAGTGACAGTGGCCATTCATGGCTTCAGAGAAAAGTTGACCATTCCAAACTGAAGGAAAGACGGCTTTGCATCCCCTGAGAAGATTTAGATGAATCTGATCACTGATGACACTGTGGAAACACGCTGTGCTGTCTCTGAGGGACTCACTGATGTTTTTCTGTCTCTCCTAGGGAGGCCTGGAAAGCCCTGGGAGATACCAGCCCTCACCAAGCTATGCAGGAGTACGTTGCTGCAGTGAAGAAGCTCGACCCCAGTTGGAATCCACAGGTAGGAAACGTGAAAACGCTGTTTGGAAAACAAACCAGCATTTGTCTTTGTAGAGCTGGCAATGGTTCAGCTTCACACAGATTTTTAATTGCTGCATGGCAAACTTCATTTTGAGCAGATTAAAGTCTAAATTCATTTTAAAAACTCTCCTTTTGTTATGACTGGAACATGAAGAACCATCTCTTTCATTCATAATGATCTTCATTGCAGCGAGCGCATGCACAGGGTTGGTTTGGCTGTAGTGATCTAATTTATCTTGCTCTTATTGGTTCATGCTGTATTTAGCATGTAAAGATACTTTTTATCCTTTTTTCATCTTTCTCTTTTCAACTACTAGTTAAATGTTGATCAATAGAAAGCAATCTCCATGAAAGTGACATGAACTGAATGATCAATTCTAAAAATGTTTCCTTTTTGTTTCGATGCAGCAAATTACCAAATCTGATTATGATTAGGTACTCCAACATAACAAGTCCTGTGTCTGTGTTATAGGGAGACTGTGCTGTCATTTTAATTAATCTCTCTTTCATCTACCAGGTTTATTACTTGATTAAATCCTTAAGGATATCTCCTGTTTATAGACTGACTTTTATACAATTTTTAAAGAGGATTGCTCTTTAGAAAAAATATTGCCTTTGGAAATAGAGATATTTCACTAATAGCAAAATGCTGAAGGCATGGTAATTTCTTTTCATGGTAGGAAATTGATTCTTTTTTGGTCCTGTGCTTTGGAAGCAAAATCTTGTGCGAGCACAAGCCTATGAATCAAGAATTTGATTCTCATTTGTCTTCTGATGCTGTTCTGGAGACTTAAGAGTAATTGTTTTTCCTTCACTAGTTCATGTTTCGTGCCGTTGATACTGTTTTTGCAGGAAAGAAATGTTGTCATTTAGAGAAAACCCTTTTTAATGCCCTTGGGGAAAATAGTTTTATAAGCTGTACAGTTAGCAAAAGCTTGCTGCTTGCTGTGTAAATTCTTGTCTGATCTAAAATTCTCATACAGAACTGAAATAATTTGTAAAAGTCTATGTATAATTCTGAATGAAGCAAGTGCCAAATGAAACATACAAATATTAATTTAAAAAATAGTTTAAAAAAAACAAAACAAAACCAACAAACAAAACATTCAGTGCTTTCCTGAACAGATTTCTCAGCACAGTGACAGGCTTAGCTTTGGTTATTCCCCTCACTTTCTTGCCTCAGAGAAATACTTATTGTCACAGGCGTGAGCTTCGGGTTACAATTGTCAGCTAGAAAAGTGGAATGTTAGTTTTGTACAAAACAAATATTTTAAAGAAGCCATGCAGCAAACAAAGAATGGTTAGCAGCACTGCTCCTCCCTTATTCCCCCGAGGTGAGGAGGGGGAATAGCAGAAAATGTAACTTAAAAGTTAGCATTAAAGTACAGGTGACATTGCTTTCTTTACAAGAAGTCACCTGTCCTTCCTACTACAACTTCCTTTTAATTCCACTTTTGCAGGACCAAAATGCTGTCAGGAGTCCTCTCACCCTGATGTGTCTCATACTGCTCTACTCTTGTTTTCTTTCCTTCCCCCCACTAAATTCACGTTCTGGAGCCACGAGAGGGAGCTCTGTTCTTTAAAATGATGGAGGTGCATGTGTCAGGGGATGGAGATAAAATAGCTATTTTAGTCTTCAAATTTCAAATTGGATTTATAGAAAAGATCTGTGGGTACATTACAAGGTGCTTCATCACTGTCATTGTGTCCCCTTTACGTGCTCGTCTGCGGGGTGCCTTTGGATTTTTCTTACATTCAGTCGATCATGAATGAAATACTCCCAGTATTTGGTTAAAAGCAGCATAAAGTGCCTGGTACAAATTTGAAAAGTTCATCTTTCAGATCGTTATGAATCATAAATAGTAATTACAGTACAAAGGTGTTGAATTTCTGATTATGGAGCTTCATGAATTTTGCTGTTGTAAAGCTTTCTCAATATTACCTACTTATTTTCTCTTCGACAGTTCATCTCATCCATTAAAGTTGTTCTTTTGTGTTACCTCAAATCCTCCTCAGGCTCCTATTTCATATATTTCCAACAGGGCTTTAATGTCTTGATCCTTTAGTACTAAATATGCAAAATTTTAAACTTAGAAGCAGCTTATATTTTTCGTAAGTTCATTTTTTCCCCAGCACATTTGCT
The DNA here is from genome assembly GCF_003984885.1 of Neopelma chrysocephalum. NCBI lineage: Eukaryota > Metazoa > Chordata > Aves > Passeriformes > Pipridae > Neopelma > Neopelma chrysocephalum. The sequence continues at coordinate 1,934,427 of NW_020897761.1, read as the reverse complement.
GCTGTTCTGGAGCTTTCAGACTGTCGGTATTTTTGTTAATAAATAGAATGGAACTAAGTGCAGTATTTCTTACACAGTCCAAATGGATCCACTTCTTCATTCCTTTTTCCTGATTCTCCATTGATTCATTCTTTCATATTGATCTTGCAGTTTCTATATTAATACATTTTCTGCAGCAGGCTGTAACTGCTATAATTTAGTATCTTTGTTTTGGATGGTGAAAAAAACCAAAGTAAAAGGATTCTGATGCAGTTGGAGTGCCCTGAATTTGTGTTCAGAAGCAATGAAAACACCACTAGCAGCCAAAACCTGATCTGCTGCTTCTACTGCTACATGGAGTCTGGAGTTAACTGCACTTTATTAGAAGACAACTGAATGTGGAGGAGCAACAGCACAGTGGTTCTCCGCTCTTTGAAGCTGGTATTTCATTTTTGACAGTGGAGGCACATCTGTTGGCTCATGTCCATGGCTATTTCCAATGTGTTTTAGTTCCTTCTTCACCCTGCAGGTTGTCTGTTAGTCCTGCCAAGTCTTTTCTTTCAGAGCTTAGTCTAAAACCTGGAAAGAAATGATCATACTGCATTTATTTTCAGCAATTTTATTTGCTGGGAAATCTTAAAAGTAGCAGATAACCGAAAGGATATTGAGGTGAGATCCATTGTCTTTACATCCATGAAGCCACAGGAATCTCTTTGCTGTGTTTGTCTTGATCCCAGAAGTGTAGAACCAATAATCTCAATTGGCTTTTTGGGATGCTTAGGCCCTCCTGTGTTGGCATAGTCTTACTGTGTGTTGTTTTGTTCCTTTTCCCAGGAACAGCTGTTAGCAGGAGGTCAGGAACATTCTTTTCCATGCAGTCTCCATTCTCCTCTTGATGCAGTCTTCCTTCGTCATCTTCTACCTTTTAGCACATCTTTTGTTTCTTGTTCTTGCTTGTGAGTCATTCCTTTCAGTCTGAAGTTCCAGGCAGTGGAAAGGTAATTGCTTGGACCAGCTCAGCTCTATTTGCATATTTCAGAGACATCACCTGTCCTTCAAGTCTATTCACTCTTCCTCCAGAGCAGAGAATAATTTATGAAGCCATTCTTTTGCATTCTCTGGCCTTAAACAGAAACGTTTCATGTCAACACCTCCCACTGGTTTGGGTCCTTTGGAAAGGAATATGTGTCCCAGCAGATTCTGGTATGTTCACCTGTCATCTTCCTGCTTTACTGGCAGCAAGTGACACGTTGCTTTTGGTGGCTTCTGCTGGTGTGTGTGGGTTAGGTGATGACACTCACCTGCCCTCCCTGCCAGGCACTGCGTGCCCATCCCTCTGACCCACCACAGTGGTGCTGTCCTGGGAATATCACCTTCACAAGCTGATGTCTTCCATCTTCATGCAGTAACTGTGTTTTCGTGTACATCACTGTATAATCGGATACTTTAGTACTAGTGGCTGTATTTCCATTCCCTGACACGCTCCAAAATTCTAATCTCTGTCGTGTATTTCATATCACAAATCCCCACTGGCTTCAATCCAGATTTTTTAAACCTCAGGCAGCCATGGGAGAAGCAGAAGCAGGCCAGCACTTTTTCTCAGCAGCATTGAACACATCCCTACCACTGAAATCCCATCTCCAGGGCCGTGGGAGGGGGTGTGACACGACACTGCAGTGGGGTGGTCGGGAGCTGTTATTGATCCGTTCTTGTTACATGGCACAGCTCGAACAATAAAAATAAATAATAAAAAAAGCATCCAGATTTGCTCATCTGTTTTAGCCTTCCATTTGCTGATTGCAGTTTTGGCATCACTCGATTCTAAATATTTCCTTTTCCTATTTCTTATACTGCGCATTTACCAGTTCCAATCTCAACAGCTTGTCACTACCAACTTCAGTGGCATCCTTTCCCAAACACTTAGAGGCTTCCTCCTATTTGCTTTGACTGCTGAAACTCACAGGAGGACTTAATGATTTTCTATTTATATATTAAAATTCTAAAAAGTGGCACTTTAACTTGTTTGACTTGACTTGCACTTAGCAAGATTTCTGCTGTGTAATGAGGAAAGTTGGATATTAGGAATCTGAAGAGCAGAGACTTGTCTCGAAGGCCAAGTTGGAAGAGAGCTTGAGCTCATAGAAAATAGACATTCACCAAACATCTTTTTAAGCTCTTAAAGGTATGAAATTCCATTGCTGATGTTTGCAGGGGAGAAAGCTGCCCGTATTTTTTTTTCAAGTACTGTTCTATGCCTTGTTTGAGTAGAGGATTTATTTCTCTGTACTCTGGGCCAAGTAGTGAATGGGAGTAAAATCCCCCCATTGCTGTGTTGGTGTGGGAGCACCGAGTTGTACCAGGAGAGAACCCTTGGGGAATAGACAGTGTCATGAAAAAGAAAACAAACTTAAGAGTGAATAAAATAGCAAATGCACTGTTGCTGCAGGCTTGGAGCAGTCCAGTAAGCTGGAAAACCTGTGGGAATAAACAAATGGATTTGTCCAGTGGGTGTTTTTGCAGGAAGTACTGCAGGGGGCAATATTTGATAAGATGGTTGGCCAGGTACCTGTGCCCAGGGCTGGGCTCTGTTCCCCCTTTCTCCTGGTGAAAAAACCTTTCTCTGTCACATTTTAAATGCAACAAGCAAGTTGAAACTAAAATGTGGAAAAGAGAATTTGCAATCTGAGGATACAGTGAAAAGCAGAATAAACAATTTCCAGATCTGCAGCACAGCTGAGTTTATATGTATGTTTTTGTTGGGTTGCACCAGGTGTTACCGAGATATTTTAACAATTGATTTAAATTAATGAGCCTCTTGTATTTAAGTAGAATCTCCAAGTCAATTTACCATTTCTGTCACGTAGGATCTCCGAGGGAACTTAAAAATTTCTGTACTGACTCAAATACAAACTGCGTTTCCAATGACATTAAAACAAGCATTTGGAAATCCAATCCTAATTTTTCTTAAATTTGGACTCATTGCTCAGGTCTGTCCTCTTCATATTTGGAACAAGAATCTTTGATCTTTTGCAGCTTACAGGTTTTATATGTCCGGTCAACTTCTCTAGGAATTAGATTAGTGGCTGGTAAATCACACTGTAGTTTCAGCGTGGGTTTCTTGGTCAGTACTGCAGGCCGATGGAATTTCTTCTGGAAATTAAGAAATGCGTTAGAAAAGCTATTGTCTGTAAACAAAATGAGTGCACCCATCGTGTTTTCCTGTTTTGTCTGTCAGTCAAACAGATGTCTCCCGTGATAATCTGTCCCAGCAGCCACCGGTTGCTGTTGGGGAAGAGCAGCAGAGTGGTGTGGGCAGGATTACAAGGGGGATGGGGAGAACAGGAAGGAAAAAGACCTGTTTGGGTCTCTCCCTGCTGTCACCAGCAGCAGTGTGCTCACACACCTGCTTCGTTTGGGTAAATATCTCAATTTATGGCTTGCTGGGCTGCGAGGTCAAAAACTTGGAAAAACAGCGACTTTATTTCTTTTGTAGTATAAAAGGAATTTAATTGCATCGTGTAAAGTGGGCACTAATCAAATTATGGCTGTGCTCCTTAAAGCTTGCTGTCCTGTGCTGTGCTAATGCAGCACCCTGGGAAGAGGAGCAGTGCTGGCAAGGTCTTTGCTTTCTGGGTTTGTACAGAGAGCTCCTTGTGTGGCATTTCACCCTGAGGGAATTTTCTGTTTGTTGGGTTTTTTTAACCCAAATGTTAATAAACGAAATGGAGAAAAGAAACTGTTCACTATACATATTTTGACAGCTCTTATTTCAGCGAGTGACCACACTGGAAGATACAAATCACTGAGATAATTCATAAACTCCAATCAGGGTCTTTTCCTTTTAAGAAAAAAAACCCAAACCAAAACCAACCAAATCATCAAGTCTGGGGTTTTTTGGTGTTGTTTTTTGTTTGTTTTTTTTTTTCTTTTGGTTTGTTGTTGTTGTTGTTTTACTTTTTTTTATACTTCTAACAGAAAATGAAGCACTAGAAATTGAGTAAAACCAGAAAACTGATCCACCCCAGGCTTCTGGCTTTGGGGCATGTAAGACTGTAATGTCCTCTGGGTTTAGGGTTTTTTTGTGAACCACACTGGGATGTGTAATAGTTTCGAGGGTTTTTATGTCCTGAGAAGGGTTAGATCTCAACACACAGAGGGATTCTTCTGCCCTGCTGCCTTTTGCCAGCTGTATGAGGGACAACCTCTAGCATACAACTGGTTAGTGGAGGATGCAGCCTTCCTATGGGAGGGAGTAACTGTACATGGCTAAGAAAACCTTGTAGTTTCACCTCCCTCCTACCTGTGAGACTACAGGTGGAGTGACCTCCCTTATTTTATCCAAGATTAAAAAAAACCCAGTTTATTAACTGCACAAATTAGATCTTGAGTGCTTTGCTTTTCCAGCATGCCTTCAGAACCAATTCTTTTATTAACAAAGGGATGTTTTCTTGTTTCTGTTGTGTAAGAAGCTAAAATATCAAATATGAACAGATATCAATTAAATTTCCCCATTCTTCTGCAATAAAAGCGGGTAGTGTTGCATCCTTTGCTTCTCTGTGCCTTCTCATGAGGAAAGCATGCTGATGCTCCAAGTCTTTGATGTAGGTCCTACTCATAAACAAAGCTGTCCATAGGTGATTTACTGCCTTTCTGTCCCTGTCTTTGCTCATGTAACTCCAGCAAGTAACACATTCTAGCAAGTAAACTCACTTGCCAGGCACTGGGGTGTTGTGCTGGTGGAGCCATCAGCCACAGTGGGCTGGGATTTTGCCTATGGATAAGCTTGATAAATCACAGGGCTTTTTCTCTCCTGCAGTTGCATTTTACTGTAGAGCACAAAACAAAATGCCAGACGCAGGGGGAGATTTTCAGTCGTTTGGAATCGTGGCTCTGAAAAGCTGTGCAGAAGTGAAGAAGTTAAAATGAACAAGCGTCTTGTAGTAGAAATATAAACAGCTGGAATATGTGCCAGCCTCCCATCCCCTGGGAGCCTGTGGGATTGTTCTCTTTGATTTTACATCTCTGCAGAAATTTATGGTCTCGGCTCCTTTTATTTATGACACTGCGATCCTCAATCAGGCAATTGATTGAAATGCAGGAGTGCCAAGCTGCAAGCCTGTAGTTTAGGGAGGATTAGAAAGCAAACCAGCAATGCAGTCATGTATTGAAAGCTGCACTGGAATCCTCTACAGAGGTTGCCCATGTTTCTGTGTCCCTAAACTTCTTCAAAGTAAAGAATTATCATAACAAGGGTTCATACCTCTTTTCTTACCCTCCTTTTAAGGTGTCTGTTCTGGCTGAAAACATACTGTGTGTTAAATGTGCAATCTTACCAGCACTGCAAAGGCTAACTTCTGCTTGTAGAGATGTTAGCCCCTATTTTTCCAGCTCAGATCCAGCAGTGCTGATGCACCATGTTGTGAGTGTGCTGTTGGAAGCATAATATGTTCTCTTGCAGCTGCTTGAATGTAACAGTAGTTGTTTCTGGGAATTGCAAGCAAGAAATAGGGGGGCTCACGATTTTTTGGCTACCAGTGTAGTGATTTTGGCTAAATATTTAAGCAAGGATGAAATATTTTTCCTTTTGAATATGTCAGTGAATTAATTTTCATCATCTTGCGCTAATTAAAAAAATATATATTGTACTATTTGGAATGCATTCAGAAAGAAAAAAGAGTAATTAGAGGCATAGCTCTGCCTTGCTGAGTGTGCTGCTGCAGCACAGTGATGTGTGTGGCATCCCAGCATCACGATTCCTGGCTTACAGAGGGATGAAGACACTGCATGAAAGCCAGATACACCAGGAGCAACTGAAAAAAGATCAAATAAATTTAAATGGATATATCAAACTATTGGCATTCAATGATGACAAGATGGAACAGAATGAGGCAAAGTACTGTGTGACTTTCTGTGCAGTAGGGATTTAGTTGCTTTTTTCTTTTCCCCTTAATCACACACCAGAAGTGACAGGTTGTGCTGTGTGGCTGCAGTGCACAGGTAGCAGTCCCACAGCACTGGTTATTCTGTGATCCCACGGCTCTGGGATTGGAAGCACAAGACAGCTGAGCTCTGGGACCTTAAAACTTCACTTGAGCAAGTGCTTCCCTAGCTCAGAGAGCATCTCAATATCAGGGAAGGTGTAAGTTGCTGCTGATCCTCTGCTGAAGGTTATTGCTTCTGTGGCTGAGTTGACAGAATATGGTTAGAGATGCTGATAGTTCCAGGGAGAGTCCAAGATCCTGGCTTAAACCGAGAAGGCAAGGTTGGGTTTGTGTCAGACCACAAGCTGAAATGACTGAGATGCAACCAGAGGTGCCCTCTGTCATTTCTGCCTTGGGATGACAGTTTCTGGCAAGGCAAGGAAGGGGTTCAAATGCCATGTGCAGTTTTCTTTTGTTGCAGATTTTATCAGCAATGCTGCTGCTCCTCAGCAACAAAAATGTGGATAAGGGAAGTATTGAAAAGCTTGTTTTTATGAAGCAGCTGTGTAAGGCTGGAAGCGGGAAAGAGCAGTGTTGTGACAGGAGAAGTGATTCTGCCAGCAATGAAAACTTTCCTGTGTAGGTTCATTTCTGTACTGAAACTCCTCTGGCTAAAACAAATTGGTAAATGAGGCTTTTGGTAGCGCTGGGCAGCGTGACAAAACTGGGGTCTGGGAAAGCTGCAGGATGGGCTGGCAGAGGAGAGGTGTTGAACCAAGCAGGATGCTGCCATGGGCTGTAGGGACAGGGCAGGTGAGCAGGCAGCAAGGGGCAGTTCAGGAGCTTGGGGCAGAGAGCAGAGCAGGCTGAACCTCAGCCTGATGTAACAGGAGGAAAAATAAATAGCGACTTGCAAGGGAAGGTGGGGAGGACCAGGAGGGTAAGAGGTGCTTTCTCTGCTCAGTCTTAGCTGGAGTTGTAACTAGATGACCTTTAAGGTCCCTTCCAACCCAAACCATCCCATGATGATTCCTGGTGGCCAAGCAGCAGACAGCCTTCCTGACATCTGTGTCCCCAATATTGTCCTGGAATGCCCAGAAACATGGAAAAGCCTGATTCAATGCACCCAAGTCCTGTTGCTTGGGATAGCCCAGTGAGGTGGTGAGTGAGGTTGGGCGGAGCAGACACAGCCTCCTCTGCTTGTGGCATGTGTTGGGCTTTCAGGAGGGGGGCTTGGACTTGCTCTGCAGCTTGCTTGGGAAATTGTGTTATCCTCTCCTCAAACTCCTGTTTTGGCCAGCAACCCACCAGGCTGGGTTAGCAGCTTGACTGCCTTAAATGGGGAAGGGTGCAACCTCTAATAAAAGAATCTAATTTTTCAAAGTCATTGAAGCTGTTGCAGAACTCTCAACTTGATGTGTCAGAGGTTGTTTAAAAAAAATTCAGAAACTTGGGAAGAAATTGTAGGTTTATCTTACTGTGGAGTGTGTAATGCCTTGATTTTTAGGTATGGAGCTGTAGACATTTCCTTGATGATATTCAGACACAGAAAGGGTCTGTGTACCCTGCTGCTTCACATAGTGATGTAAAGGCTGGTTTAAAAGAGAGAATGTGTTAAATAAAAATAGCACATGCTTTTGGTAAGGAGGGAATAGCTGCAATTGTTTTGTGTATAAGATAAGCTGTAGCATAATTAAGCTGTTTCTTTAGTGAAAATCCAGCTTTTTGTGTTGGAAAAAGGGTAAGTGGTTATGTTTAGCTTGCTCTTCACAGGAAGTATCAAGGAGGTATTGAATGTAATTACTGGAGATCAAGATTTTGTTTGGATGTTAACTAACACATTGGTTAATGTCTTGTAAATGTTATGTGTCTCTTGGAGTGGAAAAGGAGTTATCCTTTAAAAGAGCAGGATTGTTACTACTTAGGTTTTGGGCACTCTTGTACCAAATTAGTCCTATTGGAAGGGAAGGTGGCACTCCTTAAGTGCCTCAGGAGCATCCTGTAAGTATTTTGAGCTGAACTAACCAACCTAAAGGCACATAAAGGCTCAGGCACAGCACTAAAGCTGCCTCCAGATCCTGCTGCATCCTTCTGGCTGAGTCTGCCAAGGGTTACACTGTCACTTCAGAAACCTTCTGTTCCTGCTGGGGTGCTCAGATCCTTCCCTTTCCCAAGTCTGTGGGAACAGGGACCAGCAATTCTCTGGTTCATTCTTCCCTTTCTCCACCTGCAGAGCTCATAAATCCATCCTCTGCCTTCACAGCCAGATCTGCTGGAGGAAACAAATGTCCATGGCACTGGTCAAGTTGCCAGTGGGGACGTTGGCCACTGCAGTGCTGTCTGGCCCAGTGTCACTCCAGAAAGTAAAGGATGAATATGTCAACAGACAGGCTGAGAGTCCTTTATTTATCAAAAGTAGTTAGAGTTGCCTTCAGCTTTCAAGCTTCAGAGCACCTGTTTCATCCCAAGCTGTGTAGTCCTTCAGTATTTCCAGTTTGGCTCAGAATATGTTTCTTGCTCATACGAATGTCTGTGTAAATCTATATAAATATCTGTATTAGACTGACAAAAAAAGCAGCAATTACAGTCCAGGCTGTGTTTGTGTCTATAGCTTGGTCCCCTCAGCTTGGGCATTTTCATAGGGGTGATGATACAGAAACCAGAAGCTGTGGGAAGCCAGTGCATTGAGTTTTTTGATTGAGCATATTATTTCCTTCTGTGCATATGCTAAAATGTATATAGTGAGGGATGAAATCACAGCTGCTAGCAAGCATAAAATTTGTGCAGAATTATGTTAAGCATTTTACATTTCTTTCCCTTCCCCTGACTGTCTTTACTACTAATTTCCAACTATGATTATGGCGCAGTTATTAATTAAGTCGTTATAGTTAAATGAGTAATCTGCAAAGCTTTGCTTTAGATCACAGCTCTGTTTAACTATGACATTAATTATAGTATGTTTGTTTTTATTTTTTTGAATAATCTGGAAAATATTTTCCCTGTCTTGGATTGTGTTTTTTAAGAGGAAATTCTATAATGATACTTAAAAGAACCAGAAAACTTTTTTTTTTTTTTTTACGTAGCCATGAATGGAATATTAACTAAACTCACCCTGCAATATTTAAAACCAAAAAAAAACCCCAACCCCATGTTACTCTGCGGAGTGTTCTGCCTTTTTTTTTATAGGGCAGTTTGCTCAGATGGTTCAGATCCTCAGTGGTCTCTTGAAAAGGCTCCAGGTGCTGAGTCATGTGCACGCTCCGGCCGAGCTGCTGCTGGGAGCCAAGGAGGATTGTTGAGAGAGGAATATTAAAATAGTCTGTTTATGACAGCCATTAATACGGCTGGTGCGGAGGGGATGGCAGCCGCTCCTGAAAGGTGGCTTTGCTGCAGCACAAGAGGGAGGCTCAGCCAGGGGGGATTCGTGTCTTATTGGGGTGTAAACTGGCTTCCACGGAGTGGTGAGAAATGCTGAGCTCATATTTGAGTCAGGAAGGAAGGATTTTATGAATTTAAACCATGTAAAACGCTGCCTAATTTTACAAATGGTTAAAAATAGTAGCGTCACCACCGAAGGGTTAAGATTTACCTTCCCCCTCGCTGCAGGTAGTGTGAAGTTCAGCTGAGCTGTAAAGACAGAAGGATATAGGTGGAAAATACCTTTGGAAGAGAACATTGTTTGTCCTCATTTCATGCCTCATTAGCCGCGCTGCCGGAGGACCCTCCCGCATTGTTATGGGGTCAGGAGCCTCCTGCGGCGCTGGGGGAGAAGGGACATCTCCTCCCTGTCCGAGGGCTCTCATCCTCGGACCACCTGCGTTTGGGGTGGAGAGCACCCTCCTCCCCTTGGCTCTCCTGGCACTGGCCTTAACTAGTAAAGGAAAAGACGGCAGCAATTATGGCACACACAATTAACGAGCTTCTAATCTCCAGCCTTGTGTGTAATTGCTGCTGTCAAATACAATTAGTGTCTGCCCAAGTTCCCTTCCCAGGGGGACGGGCCAGGCTGTGGCACAGAGGGAGAGGAGGGGGGCAAGTGTCTGAAACTTCAGGAGAGTTTACATTTTCTTGTTGCCTCCCCAATAATCCTCACTCCTCAAATAGAGAAATGTTAATCCAGAGCACTAAGGGGACATGGTGGCCAGCAGAGCAGGCCTTAAGGTTTGCTCTTGGGTTAGCTCTGAAGTATCTTCTCAAAAATTTCTCACCTGAGACTATAGCAGCTTCATTACAATTCAAACAACACTCTTCAGGGATTTACTGGTACCTTCCTGTGAGCCTGATGGGGTTCCAGGGCATCACCTGTCCTGTTGTAACAACACACTGGAGTTGCTACACCTCCCAGGTGTAGTTTGGGGAGCTGGGACATGGGCCAGGGTTTCTCCTACCTGTGCCAAGCAGATCCCTGTGAGCACTCAGCACTTGCAGCTCCTCCAGGCTCGATGGCTCAGGACCCTTGGTTGCACCCCAAAGCCCTGCAGCACCCTGTGAGGCCACGACAGATTTTGGTGGCTTCTTTGGTGGCTGCTGAAGGCTGCCAGTTCCTGTCAAGGAGGGTGTTTCACTGCTCTGCTGCAGCCTGGGATGGAGTAAGGAAGTGTGTCCCTGTCCCCAGTGCGGGGGATGCAGGAAAGCCAGGGAACGTGCCAGGCTGACACCTGTGCTGGAGGAACAGGTGAGCTGGAGGGAGGTGAATTATGCAGAACAAATGCAGATTGGAATCTGCACTATGTATTTGCTGCTGCGGAAACGCTTGGGAAGTTTCGACTGTAGTCATTTTGCTGGGAGTGTTTCTTGTCTCCATCCCATGGAGCCGGATACAGCTGCTACTCTGACTCAAGCTGCATCAGGCTCAGAGGAAGAGAAAAATAATACAATAAGTAGCACAAACTTCTCCCAGTTTGCAGTGTGGCGGCTCAGCTGTGAGATCCTGATGCACAGCTCTCGTTTAAGTTGTCTCCCTTTTCTGTTTCCAAGGTGCACAATGATGAAAAACCCAACTCTTGACTGTTTTAAGGCACTAGCCAGGATAACTTTGAATATAAGCAGTTGGATGAGATTAACCTTTTTTGCTGATGGCTGTCTCTTTTTTCTTAAATATGTATTTATGAGAAGTTATTTAAAGGTTTTGGGTATGGAGAAAAGCCAGAGTGAGATGTGAGGGGACTAGGGGGATGATAGATGTGCTATGCAACACAGCCACGTGCCTTGCCAAACAGCTATTGCTGTGTGTGCTGGGTGTCTAGGCGTGCAGAACCAGCCAGGCAGAGTTCCCATTTTGCTCTGGATAAAACTGGGATGCCCTACATTTAACCCATACCTGGGATCTTCTGTTAACTCTTCTGTTAACTCCAGGTTATGGCATTCTATTTTTTTAAAAGCCATACTGAAACCTGTGCTATTCCTGCTGTTTTGTAGTATCTCTGTAGGATTTCTCTCTGCCTTTCCTTCTATGAGATTCAAGAGTCCCTTGCCCTACATATAAATATCTGTGTACCATTTGGTCCCAGCTAATCACTGATGGTAACTTTATTTGCATCTCTATGGTAAGTTCTGGCTCTTGAGTTTGCTGGAAGGACCCATGAATGTGCCATCTTGTTAAATCTGGTTTGTGTAGATGGGAACAAAGCTTGGGCTTGGAGATGAAAAATAAAACAACCCTGTCCTGTCTTCAGGGATGTAGCAAAAGACTGACCCACTAAGCCAACCTCTGTCAGGAAACTACTGCTCCTTCTGTTAGATGATAATTTTCATCCCAGTCCCCAAAAATGTAAAAGGAGAAATGGGTCATGGCAAGTGATCATGGGCAAGTTTTAAGACCAAAATAGAAGATGAACTCAAAACCCTACAAAGAAAATGTTTTTGTCTAATTGTTTTGCATTTCCATAATGCTTAGTAGGATAAAACAGTCTTCTCTTTCTCCTTTATTTTTCAATCATGATTAGGCTTTAATGTTGTTAAAGCTTATAAGTGAGTTTGAGGCACTGTCTTGTTGAAGAGAAGATGGAGCTGAAATTTTCAGTGAGGCATTGGACAGGGTTTTTAATGTGTCTGTCATTATATGTTAACCTCTGAACTGGGACACGACGTCTGTTTTATGGCTGACAACAATTTAAAAGTATACATCTTGACATGGTGGATAAAGGAAGAAGGGGGAGTGGAGAAGAAAAAAAGAATTAATGATGTTAGCAAATATTAGTCCCTGTATTTCCATTTTGCTCCGAAAGTGGTTGTCAGGCTTTGAGGCCGCCTGGAGCAGCATTGTCAGTGACAGGCAGCCGGGATGCGATTGTCCCTTGAATCGAGCCGGGCTTTTATTGACACACACACTGCTCCGAGGCAGGGACGGGGACGCTCTGCTGTCTGTTCCGGGATGAGTGCGGCTTTTCTCCTGGCATTCCTGGTGACATTTGAGAAGGATAGTTCTGGGCTTAGTGGAGTTCCCTGCGCTGGTCCGTGAGCACATCAGGAGTCAGGGGAGTTGAAAGTGTCTCTGAGTGAGTACAGATGCTGCATACAGAGGCACGGATCTGTCCGTGATTTATGCTGGCTCTGGTCAGCCAGACCCGCCCCCCAAAGTTAACTGTCAGGAGTAACAGTGACTTTGACATCAGCCTTAATTGTACACGAGCCACAAAGAATCAGCGGGCAAGAATTAGGGGAAAACGTGAGAAATTCCATGTACCATTCCATATACCTGTTTAAGGCATCTCTTACACTTCTTTATCATCTCCTCCTGAATCTTTTATGTGCCCCTGCCTGTGCTTTGGCACACAAGTGCAATCCTCCAAGGTTTCTTCATGTGCTGTCACAAATTCCTCTTTATTCCCACAATTTTTAACTGGCAGTTAAAGAGCAACCCCCTCACGCTTATGGAGCCCACAGCAATTTTGTCTTTGCTACAGCATCTCTCTTGCATGGTCTAACTGTGGATAATACTGCTGTCTGCTCTGTCGGATTCAACTTGGAAATTATGGGAGCCTGGGATCATGTTATTCCTTAACTATCATTAGTTACATGTGTATCTGCAGTGCTTCTGGGCAGCACTGCCAGCAGTGAGAGAAATGGAGCTGGCTTAATTGAGAGCCACATACTTAATTATTAGTGCCTTTTTAACGGAGGAGAGAGGAAATTTGCAGTGTCAGTTTTTAATTTCATTGTGGTATGCAGGGTAATGTGACTTCAAACTCACCAGTCATTGTCTGTGTATAGGTAGCATTGGGTTTATCTTCCCAGCCCTAAAAGCCCTTTTTTTTTGCTGTAGAAATGTTGGGAGATTTAAGAAGGAAAAGGGCATCTCTGTGTTACTGTTCCCTTCAACCAGAATGGGCAACGATTAAAAACACGGGTTGCTGTCAGTACAGTGACTGTGACGTGGTTTGGAAGGAGCAACTGCTGCTGTCCCACCTTTTGTGTCACTGAGTTTGCTCATCGTGCTTGGGTGTAGCAGAGATTTTGGAATGAGCTCGTGTATAGGCAGGTTGTCAAGGGCAGCTGGAAAGAAACAAGCTTTTATCTGCATGGCAGCACAATTAACATTTTTGGGAAGAAGTGTTCCTCGTAGCCTGGACAGATTCCCCTTGGGAAGAGCAGTGGGGATGAGTGGTGGAGCCATGATGGTTCATTCATGGCTTTGCAGAGTAGGTGCACACATTAAATCCTGGGAGAACAGCTGAATCTTTTCCTGGACATCCTTCATGAACTCATTCTAGATATCAAGGACCCTGATGGAGTAAGCTTGGTTCAACATTCATAAATTGCATATTGAGTTACCTGTTTCTGTGTGAGAGAGATGAGATAAAAGCTACTTGGACAAAGTAACTTATATATGGATTAAAAGCCAGAGAAGTTTTTGCCTGAGCAGTTTTGGTAAAGTCTTTGTCGCTGAGTTTCCCGATGACCTTATGTGTACTCAATCAGCGTGATTAATCTTTGGTAGAAATGCATTCGTTGTGCAAAGAAGGTGAACTTAATCCCAGAAACCTTTTTTTTTCCCCTAACAATTTCTCTAGAAAGATGAAATGTATTTTTTCAAATTTTTTTTCTGACTTGGGGAAAAAAAACACAACCAAAAACTGGAGTAGGAAGAGGTAAAAGAATATAGATTAAAAATTTTTTGCAATTTCTGATGCTGGTTGAATGCCCACCATCCCTCAGAATCAAACAGGGTAGTTGTGAGCATAGCATTAATGTATAGGAATAACTCTTGCATGCACTTGCAGATGATCTGAAATTAATTTTCTTTATTAGTGGTGTGGAAATAATTGATGGACAGTAAGGTTCTCTGCTAAATAATTTTTTAAGAGGGGCACTGCACTGTAAAGACTCTGAAGCCCTTTCTCTTCAGGAACTTCATGTCACCTTCTACTCTAAATTAGAAAAAGCCTAAATGCAATAGAATGGTTTTCAAAGCCAATTTCTTTTCCATTTTTTCTTTTAAACAAGTATGTATGTGATATCTGCAAACCCAAAGCAGTAAACGGATTTAAAACAAAAGCACCCTAGGGAGCAGGAAGAAAGATATATAAGCATGGGTTTTTTTGGAAAAAAACCCGCACCATATTTCTAGGTAGAATTCTGATGAGGCAATAACATTTTTTGGTATAATCAAGTTGATTAGAGGGATGGAGCACCTCTCCTGTAAGGAGAGAATTGGGGTTGTTCAGCCTGGACAAGAGAAGGCTTTGGGGTGACCTAATTGGGGCCTTCCAATACCTGAAGGGAGCCTACAAGAGAGAGGGAGAGAGACTATTTAAAAGAGCATGGAGTGACAGGACGAGGAGGAATGGCTTAAACTGAGATGTTTAGATTAGGTATTAGATATTAGGAAGAAATTCTTTAATGTGAGGGTGGGGAGGCCCTGGCACAGGTTGCCCAGAGAAGCTGTGGCTACTCTATCCCTGCAAGTGTTCAAGGCCAGGTTGGACGGGGCTTGGAGCAACCTGGGATAGTGGAAGGTGCCCCTGCCCATGGCAGGGGGTTGGAACACGGTCAGCTTTAAGGTCCTTTGCAACCCAAACCATTCCAGGATTCTGTGATTCTCTGATTCAGTGCATTGCAGCTACAGAAAGGTTACTAGAGGCTGCAACTTTGCTTCTGATTTTATTCACCATATCTGTGACGCTTTCTCGCCACAGAATGCCACAGAACTGTCCACTGACAACAGCAAGCTGCAATTAATGGGCTGGTTTTATAAGGAATTACTGCTGCAAATTGCAAACCAGTTTGGACTGCTTACCTGAAAACCAAACTACTAAATGTTGTAGAAGAGTTGGGGTTTCTGATGCCCTGCACCCCCTAATTGGGTCAGGCTTTCAGACAGCAGGCACTGAAAGTCTGGCATCAGTGTAAAGTCAGGCAATTGAAGAGCCCAAGCTGCAGGATGGTTTTTTGAAAAGGTAGGCCTGGGGCTCCATATCGATCAATCATTATTCTAATTGTTCATTTCTATTATGGTGGGAATCATTCAGAATCCTAGAGTTCCTGGGAGTAAATCATTTGGAAATGCTGCCCATTATAAAATTTAATTTTAAATCTATATTAAATAGATTTATAAAGGCAAGCTTTGCAATCTAGTAACAGAACATTATGCTGCCTCACAGAGGCTCGGCTTTGGGGTCCTAAGGGGCTGGGAATGCTGCGGAAGAAACGCTGTGGCTTGTGGTGAGTGGGATGGTGAGGCTGCCAAGCCTCTGGGCCACCTTCACAGGACCATTGATCCCATTTGCTGAGAGATCCATCCAGCTGTTCCAGAGGGAGTGGAGTCATGGGGCACTGTCTGCTGTGAAATGAGGCTTCCAGAGGGCAGGGAAAAGGGTGGGAAGTGGCGGAAAGTTGGGAATGGGGTGGGAGCCAGGATGCTGGACCAATCTTTCTTTTTCTTTCAGACAACAGAGAAGAGGGCAAAGGAAAGCAAAACTGTATTTGGAGGACCAGTCGTCAGCTCATTATATCAAGAAGAAACAATCAGGTGATTATCTATGCTGGAATTCGGTTAAAAACAGTATTTTTCTAATGTAATTTTGCTAAGCTTTTTTTTTTAATATTGCACAAGTGTGGTGGCAACTACAACAGGATAATAAATGACAGGAAAGAACTTTTCAGGTCCATAATCATTTAAATCAATATCTGCCTGTATCATTGCCAGGTAGTAACCTTTCCCTAGCACAAGATGTGGGGGAAGGACAAGGCTTCCCATTTTTCAGTTATATGGCTAAAAAAAGGTAATATTGGATATTTTTAATAGAAAGCTATTCAGACACTACCTTTTTCAAATAGTTATTTCTTTACCAATACATTCATTAGGGATTGTTCAGTGAAGGTTTTAGTGTTGGACAATGTTTGCCTTCAGGGAGAGTTTGTACCTTATATCAAATTAATTTTTTTTTCTGGCCTCTGCAGCTAGCAAAGCAGAAATGCATTTACTGAACTAGAGTGGCTGCTATTTAAAACTGTCAAGGTGCAAGTAGCAAGTGACATAACCTACTGAATAAGGACAGCTGGATGGTTTTGGTCTGGTTTGGTTTTTTACTGTTCCAGTCAAAGAATGAATTTTTGAGCAGTGTTTGCTGTCATGTTGCAGTCACCCATTTATGTGTATGTGACCCCAGTTTTTATTGAATGTCTTGCATCATTTCAGTCCCAGGACATTAAAAGTTAAACCCTAATTTCTCTATACATAGCCTCCCAAGCTTGATGAGAACTTTCCCAAAGGGTTAAAACTCAACACAGCATTTCTTTGACTTGTTGTCACAAACTAGTCTTGAGCAGGTGGTTCCAAACCCTTTGCAAGGAGCTCAGGTAGGAATTGATACAGCTGTTGTAAGCAAATAGGGTGGCATTTTTGTGCTTGGCAGTAACACAGGCATTTCCCTTGGGATTGCAATCCACTTTATAGTGAAGTGGAGCAGTTGGCCAGGAATAGCCTTCTTCCCTCGTATGGGGAGCCAACACATCTTTAACCTGCCCCTGGACCTTGACCAGAGGTGGTCAGATGTGACCTTGGTTTAACACAGTGTTTGAGGAATGGCACTTCTGGCAGCCACAAGCTCCTTTTTCTTCCATGCTCTGTCAGTGCAGGTCTCAGCCACCTCCTTGATCTCATAGTTTGACCTTATAGTTTAAATCCTGTTCCGGCTCTCCTTTTGGGAGTGGAATTTATCCCTGCAGTGCTGTCAGTGTTGACTATCCCAAATACTACGTATGTCCTTTCTTGAGTATGAAATACAGCACTCTAGTTGGCTTGACCAGCCTAAATCTTGCCAAGTGTTTGTTTTTATTTCCATGAGAACATGACTTGTGCAGGACTTGTAGATGAGTACAGTTCCAAATACTCTTTTTTTCCAAACATGCCATGAGGAATATATGTGCTGTGCGTTTAGCAAACCACAGCTGTGGTCCATACAAATGGTGGGAGAGGCATCTGCTGGAGGCAGATGTTGTTTCTGACACAATGAAGCATCCTGACTCTGCTGGCAGAGTGGAAACTCATGTGGTCCATTAGCACAGCTTGGCTTGCAGGCATCCGTGTCTTCCTTGCAAGACGGGAATGAGCAAGTATCACCACCATCTCACCCACACAGGGTTGTACAGCTTCAGATTTCTCAGTACTTCTATCTACAGTTCATTCCCTTGCTGGAACAGGAAGGAACGTGTGGAAGTATAGGCACATCCCTGAAGTGATAATTATAATAAGAAAAGCATAGCCCTAAACAAAATTGCCCTGATACCAAACCTGCAAGCTCTAGACATTCAGCTTGGTGTCCAAATTTGTCTAGAGCATGAATTGGTTTGATAGTTGTAGCACTCATCTGAGGAGGGTGACTTTTGTGAGCCTGTGAGCAGTTACTTACAAGAACATAAGGTTAGCATTCAGTAATACTTCATAAAACAGAATGTAGTCTTAAAAAACAAGGCATTTTCTGTAGAGGAAAAACATGCAAATGTTTAAAGAGAAATAAAACTGAATAGCTTGAGCCAGCATAAACTTTAACACTTTGATTATTACAGGTAAGTCCTGTGCTGTAAGTTCAATGTGTACTTTTGTGCTGCCTCAAAACCTACTACTTGAGAAAAGAGACTTTGATGCAGATTGTTTATTGACTTCGTTTTCTATGGTGGGTTGACTGAAGTTTTACAACAAGCTTGCAAAAACTGGGATATAAATCAAACCACTTTGGTCTCTGTTTCCCAGGGCTGTTGATAGGATAAATATTTTCTTGTTACAGGATCATATTGAGGAAGATCAGAATAAGCAAAAAAACCCCTTTTTTGTGTACTAAAAAGTAAAACTTGAGTCCTCATCAGCCCTGAGCTCTGACAGACTGCTGAAAGCAATTTCTCAGCAGGCATTACTCTGCCAAACACAGCCTACCATATGCCCTTTAGGATTCTGCTGATGCAAAGGCAGGAAAAGGCTGCTAATTTATCTGGAGCATCGTCACAACCTCACCTTGCACCAGGAGATAGACAAGGATGCAAGTGCAGAGTTTTGCAGGTTCACCTAAGCAGGATCACTTGTTTTATTCTTGCCAGGAGCTTTTGAGCAGTTCATCAAAAAGTTAACATCCTCCAAGCTGCTACTGTGTAATAAATAGGAAGAGGGTTTTGTTTAAATAGAACAAACCACCAGTTTGCCATCAGCAGTAGTTACCAACAAAGCAGCAGTGCCATTGCTTTCGAACTGTGTGTCTAAAATTATGCATAAATAATGCTTACCTTCCTCTTGTGGAATGAAATGCTTGGATTTTAGGATGCAGAGCTATAAACGCTGGACAAAGTGGAGTTACCATACCCTGCCCGAAAGTGGATCAGCGGTAGGAGGAACTCAGTGCCAGGCCTGATTTTTGCCTTATCACTAATTATCTCAAATGTTTCTAATTGAGAACGAGATAGAAAAGTGGTCAGTCTGGCTCACAGAAGTACATTGCACTGATTCCAAATAAATTCAAGAGCATCCATAGAAACAGGTTACACCGATCTAATTAAATCAATTTAGAAAGAGATTCGGTTAAATCAGTGCAATTTGTGTGTTCATAGATCAATCCTCAAATCAGGAGAAGGTCTCTTGAGCTAATGAGGCATAGCAGTTATTTACTTTGGGGTGCTGGGCACTGGTCATCAATTAGGAGTCATTAATAAACCCTGGCAATAAAGAGCTTGAGTACCCCCAGTGAGTAATGGGGAGCAGTTGCAGGATGTATTAGCATAGTGCTCTGCCTCTGGGCTTCTCTGCAAATCACTTATCTCCCCTCGGGCATTACACAAAAACCCTGTGTGCTGGTGACTGATGATGGGACTTGGAGGTTCCCTCTGGAAGGAAAGATTTAGAAATTATCTGTGATTTCAGGCTGCGTATAGTGGTGGTTTGTTTCTTTCTTTTTTTTTCTTCACTGCTACATAAAGCTTTATGTCTCTTTTCTGGTGCTATTACCAGAACAAAGCCATTGTAGTGGAGCTCTTTCATGATCAAATCACTATAATTAGAGTTTCACAAACGTGGGAAATGAGCAGAGAGCTGAAGTTGACTGATGTGTTACCAGTATAAATCTCAAACTGAAAGAGATGCCAAAAATACCGTAGCCTTGGAAATTCAGCTTTGAAGTTATTTTTCAGTATTTTTTTTTAAAGCCAGAGGAAGGAGAAGCAGTTTATAGGTGTTTTCAGCAAACGAAAGCATTGACTTGGCAGGTGAAGAATGAGAAATAATTTTGCCAAATGTCCATGTCCCTTTGTACTGCCACTGGAGGAGCCCTCCTGCACTCTGCCATGAGCTGCTTCCATGCAGTCTTGGCATGCTGGCATGGGAATGACATCTACCAGTCGGCAGAGAGGCCTTCCTGAGCTATACTTTACTCTTCTGCCATCCAGAGGGGTGCTGAAGAAACCTTTTCTGGTAGAAACTTCCACCCTTCCCCCTAACACTTGGGAGCAACCCCAGTCAGGAGTGGGGCTCCGTTTAGGATCGGGATGCGGGGCGGGCACCCCTCGGGTTTGGGACCTGCCTGATGCCGTGTAATCTATCAGAATTGTATTAATCCCACTAACGCAGCCGCCATCTGGCCCCGCTGCCGGGCCGGCTCGCACGAGCCCCGGTGATGGATGGCCCTGGGAATTGATTAGTTGTTGTGCGAGACAAATGAACTGTTTTGGCAGAAAATACCAGAGGTCGCTGCATGTGGTCAGGCACAAAGGCTGCTGAATTTTAAAGAGCTGCTTCCAGCATCCATTGCAAGGATGGTGCTTCGGAACAGTTTTGAGACGAGCCCAGTGCTCCGGAGCGCGGTTGGGGTTTTGTTGTCTCCCTCCAGGCTCTCTTTCGGGAACGCAGGCACTGGCAGGGATGTGGGAGCTGGCATCCCTGCCGTGTTGGGAATTACGGGCTCATGGTGGTATTGTGTGGGTGGCTGGCTGTGCCACAGATGTCTGCTGCTCTGGTAAATTCCGGGCTGTGCAATCCCTGTGGAAGAGCTTTCCTGGTTGTGCGGAGCCCAGGCAGCCTGGCGTGCTCAGCCGTGGTGCCTCACACAAAACACCTGCGGGTACAGGCAGCTGGGGTTTGGGTTTTTTTCAGGTCAGTGTTATTTAGAAGTGGATGCTCTCCTGGTGATGTTCAGCAGGCAAATCTCTTGGCTTCAAGATGATTGCCAAGTTTATTGCTCCCTCCCTTTTTGTTGTCCCCGGAGCGGTGACCCTTGGGGCTTTTGCTTTGTTGTGCAAAGGGGGCCTGGGCTCAGGCCTGCCTTCTCTTTGGGAGAGCTCATCCTTCAGTGGAGGCTCCTATTTGGGGTTTTCACGGCCACCTCCTCTCCGGTGCTGCCACTGATGTGCCGAAGTGTGCGCGGCGGGTGGGGAATTGGATGACACATGTCTCGCTATGTCCCGGCGGCTCTCGGAGGACGGCACACAAGTGTGCCGGCAAGTGGGCAACCCTTCCCTCGGGACGGCCTGCCGGCTCAAAATAAACTTGAGTTATGGATTTATTCAGCTTGTAAAACCTCAGCTGGCATAAATAATTGAGAAAGCAAAGGTTTGTCTGTGGTGCGTACCTCAGGGACCCGCTCCTGCCTTCCTCCCTCCCACCACCCTTTCTTATGAAAATGATCCCAGTTGCACTGATAGATAATAACAACACCAAGCAATTAAAAGCTATGGGTGGCTGGAGAGAGGAGAAAAGGTTCAGTTAATGAGCTTTTCCTCTTCCTGTGCCCAGGAGAGCCTCAGAAGTGACGAGGCGATTAAAGCGAAGAGATAATTATAGATTATGTGAAAATGGGTCCCTTGGGGGCCGAGGGCCTTGACATAAACAGTGAGTGTTGCGAGTGTCTCTGGGCTCCCCGCACGCGTCCTGCCCCGCTCCGCCGCGCTCCCGCTCTCCCGGCAGCGCCGTGCCAACCAGACGGGCAAAGCCACCTGTTAGCGGCGAGTCCACTGGGACACGGCTTGGACCAGCCCCGGGAAAAGGGGCGAGGACGCCCCAAGTAGACCCTGATCTCAGCCCTCTGCCCTGAGCTTTGCGCTAGAGGTAACCTGCGAGGGGGGAGGAAGGGCACGGGGCAAACCTGGAGGATGTTCTCTGCGCGAGGGTAAAATGTCTGAATGTCAAGTCTCTTCTGTGCCCTTGAAGTGGCAACCTTGGTGGCAAGGAGGTTTGTAACACTCCAGGTAAGAAGGAGCTGAAGCCTGATCAACCAGCAGCAGATCTTTTCCACGAGCTGTTTAAAAACTGTTGGCTCAATATGTGTGTTTTGAACGGCTTATGGAGAAGGCTTGCAAAGCCTTTCAAGCTTGGGGAAAGATGGGCTTGGTGTAAGTTCTTCCACATCCTTTTATTCAAGGATGGAAAAAACTGCCCATGTGTTACTTGCAGGCAACAGGTACGCTTCAACTCATTGTTAAATCAGAATTAGCATCTCTTACTGGGGATGGGGGAGAGCAGGAGAAAACAGCTTTGGGGGCTAAACATGTGTCAGCAAGGGAGAAGAGAAACCCTCTGACCATCCTCAGGAAATAGATGTGAACACAGTCACTGCCTTTACTGACTGTCAAGTGGTCACTGACTTGAAGGCTCCTTTCTGGCTCAACAATCTGACATGGAAAGAAAATTGCATCCAAGCCTTCCTTTTAGCTGCAGGTTTTAAATAATTGTGCACATCTCCATTAGGTTGAGTTTCGTGGTCTTTCCCATCCATTCAGATATGCTGAATACTCTGTTTTTTACGTGAATTGAGATTTTTCTGAAAATACTGATGGAAATGCTATGGGTTGTTTCCCTCAAAACATTATCTGAGCAATGTTTTTGCACTGTCACTTACTTCTGTATTTCCTACGTGCTTCTGTCTGGTTTTATGCTGTTTTTACCAGTTTCTGAGCCTTCCTGTCAACTCTTACCAGTTTTGTGAGGAGTGCAAATTCCTGCTGGGAACAGGTCTGATAAAAACATTACGTCCTTTTTGTTTTCTTGTACCTACTACAGTGGAGGGATTATTAAGTATGAACACATACACACATGTGAAATAAAGGGCGGGAAAAAACTGAGTTGCCAAGTTTTCAAGCTCTGTTTCTTATTTGTCCCGTATGGTTTTGAATGCAAAGTCAGCAAATAATAGTAACTTGTCTTTATTCCAATCACACCATTCAAGGGGAATGTTTTTGCTAGTATTGGTCCCTCCAGAAATCTGGTTTTAACTCCTCTGAGCCCTTTTCTCAGTGTCCCCTCCTGGTTTTGGCATGTGTCTAGATCAGATAGTTTTAAATGTCTGGAGTGTAGCTTCATGTGACTGTTTTATTTGTAGGTAAAATGTCTTCGTTGTGACTGTGTGAACTTCCCTCAAATGTATTCAGGAAAGGACTTGTTTCTCTTTGTTAATATTTATAGAAAAGTTGGATATGATATATGTTCAATTTTTTGAAAGAGGGCATCAGGAGCAGGGGAGCAGTTTAAAGCTTGAGAAATAAATGTGGAGTAGAAGGACGAAATTTCCCGAAACCTTATCTTCAGGTGGGGAAATTGGTATTCTGGATTAATTCCATTGTGGAGACTTCTGAAAGAAAAGTGGTTTTTTGGAAGGGGGATATATAGAGCATTTGCAGAGTTGGTTATTCCAGAAAGCTAAATCATATCCAAATAGCTGTGTCAGGTCATTTTCCCCTTGCAGACAATAATATCCTTGGAAAAAGACTGTAAAAGTCCTGTCTGGAGGCTGTGGTGGAAAGATGGGCTGGGTTTGGTACATCAGGGTTGCAGTGCCCTCTCTGCTGGCACAGGCCCTGCACACACTCCCCCTGGAGCACAGTCAGGTGCTTTATTGCTGCCAGGTACTTGCTGGTGCCTCTGGTGCTGCTGTGTGAGGTCTGTCAGGGCACTGTAGCTTGTGGGATGGAGGGTACAGCCCAAGCTCATGGTTGTGACATGGAAAATCACCCAGGAATAACTGAGGACTGTTGGGGGCTTCTCTAGCAAGGAGACACTGGGGTTTGCTTTGGTGTTATGGAAAAAAGAGTGATCTGTAATAAACGAGGGGTGTGCGACTGTGCAGTGGGGAGCCAAGTTACTGTACAGCGTTGTCTGAAAAGCAGCTTCTCCCAAAAGGCTGCTGTCAGCAGCCGAGGGTGTGTTGGAGAGGTTGGACTAACAAGGTAGGACTGGAGGGACTTCCCAGCATATCAAATCAGCCCTTGTTAGTAGGGGCAGGCATGTCTCGTGACCTCCATCATGAGTCTGTCAAGCTCCATCTCCAGCAATACAAGCTTTTGCCTTTTCTAATCCCACCATGAGGTTCTTTTTTCCCTGGAATTCAAGGTAATTGCATCTAAAGCATGCAGTGACCTGTTTCCCAGGAGCTTGTGTGTAGTGAGTGGGCAAGACCTCCACCAACAAATGAGTTCATGACAGACTGGTTAAGAAACCAGGGGACTTCTGTAGTGTCCCTAGGCCTGAACACAGAGTGTGAAATCTTGTGTGGCTCCCAGCTCTTCACTAGAAAGGTGCAGCTCAGTGGTCTGCAAGGAAAAATAGGGGTGGTGTGTTGGAGAACAGTGCTACTAAGAGAGCAAGGTGAGAGGGAGGTCAGAGGAAGTGACTTCTTTGGAGAAAGCAGTGATCTGCTGCTGGAGATGAGTGTCAGCACTTTTTCCCACCTTTTTCTGGCACCGAGGAAGGAAGGTCTGAGGAATTAGAGTGTAACTCAGTAGGCTAGATGCATAACAATCAAAGTCAAAGCCATGTCATGGAGCTCTGCCTGCCCTGATGGGAGCAGGGGACATGGTCTTGGTGGCGTTGGTATTTTCTTTGTCTTTTTTTGGGGATTGCAGGTAAAAGAGCAACCCTTTTGTTTGTAATCCATTGCTCAGAAATGCAAATGTTATTTAGATTTTACCTTCCCTTCTCCTGACATTATTCAGCCTGTGAGGTTCAAGAGCAGTGCAGATGAATAGGAGGAGTGTTGCCTTTTAGCACCAGTGCATCAATTCTCAAACTGCACTGTTGGATTTCTCCTGCCCAAAAGGCCCACGGCAGAATGACCTCCTTACTGGATCTGACCAGCTCCAGCAACCTCCCATTTTTACAAGTAGCTGAGGCTGTCAGTCTGAGTTCTGCTGAACATCCAGATGGTCTTAAGTTAAGGTGATTGAAAACTGGGGATGTCATGTGAGGCAGCGACTTTGTGTTTAACTCTCATGAAGCTGCCAAGTCTCTTAGCAACACTGATGGGTTCATTTGAACCACAGTTTTCATCTGGAAACTAGAAAGAGAGGGGAGTGTGTGGGCTTTTGGCTTATTTTGGTAAAACCAGTGACCTCTTTTCTTTATTCTCTGTTAGCAACACAGTGGGATCAGTGTATTTAAACCTAAAGGTATTATTCTTTTAAGAATCTGGGAAAGGTCTTAACTTCATTGGAGGTTCTGTTTGTTTGGCTGGTAAAGAGGGAAGCTTTAGTGTGTCTGAAGCCAGGGTATTGCTTTTATCTCTAGGAGAAGCTATAGGTGTGACTCAGGCTCTCGTGACACCACAATTGGATCTTCCTGCCTGCAAGCAGTCCTAAGTGAGCACCTGCTGGTGTTGTATCCAGGATCCAGTGTGTAATCAGCCAGGGACAGATTGCTTTGCGTGTGTCCTGCTTGTTCTGCTGTTTTGTCCAGGCCACTGTCTGAGATGGATGGCATCAGACGGGGCTTTTGTGGGACCCAGGCGGGGCTTCTGTGGCTCTTACAGGAAGAGCAGCTTTAGCCCTTTCTCTTCTGTGGGGTTGCAGTGATTTATACCAGAACTCAAACATGGATTTTTCTGGCTAACTTCATACATTTCTTGTGCCATTTCACAGGAGTAAGCTGACTTTTCTCCGGACATAATACTGCTAAAAACCTTTGTTTTTCTAGGAAGCAGGATCTTCTGTCTCCTAACTTGGGAGAAAAAAACCACATTATTTTGCGCGTGCAGTACTAGGTGCCTGTTTCAGTCCAGTGACAGCATTGAAATGTCATTGAAATGAACATGTGATGTGTATGTGGCCTTTGTGTTGTGCAGTAACACCGTGCTTCTTTGCTTTTGTTTCCTGAATAGGGAAGAGGACAAGAACATTTTTGATTACTGCAGAGAAAACAACATTGACTATGTAACCAAAGCCATTCAATCAAAAAAAGTGGATGTGAACGTCACAGATGAGGAGGTATGGAGAAAAAGGAACCATTAATCTTTTAACTGTGTTGTGTATTAATTCAGTGCTACTTCTTTTTAAAATTCCCTAGTTGGGTTTGTTATAACAAGGTACTGTAACAGTTGGACAAACGCTTGGTCATTGAGACAGGGATAATCTATTGGAAAACAGCTTTCCACTGGATTTCTAGTAGTGTGTGGATGTAGTAACTGTGATGCTTTAACATATCAGACACTTATTTTCTATGTTATTTTCAGCAGCCACTTGCAGAATAAGATCTCCTGAATACTTCCCTTTCCCCACTTTGTATATTAAATATGGTCAAACAGAGTTAGGAAGTGAGGGAAATGGATTTTTTTGGCTGATGACCTCTGTTCAGGCTTGAAGTAGGATTTCTGTCATGCCACCAGCTTTTCGTCATTCCCAGGTGCAGGGCAAATGAGTGACACTGGCTTTCCAGCTTCACAAAAATAATGACATCATCAAGTCTTTCTCTCCTCACCAATCTCAAAAAAACATTTTTCCACAGGGAGATAATACAGGTGTTACCAGAAACTCCCAAGAAAAAGCTGTGTCTAAAGTTGTGGATTGGCTTGATCTTTTCTTGGTAAGAGCAACTGTCCCGGTGTGGACAGTTTCATGTTAATCCTTCGGGAACTGTGGCTGTACCAGGTTTGTCACCTTGGTTTCTGTGCATGCACACTGCCACCTATCCCTGCTCCTGGTCCAGCCTGTGCACAGCTCTTTTTGCCCACTGCCTTCCAGCACGTTGTGTTGTGGTGAACAGATGAAGTGCTTAGACATTCATAGACTGAGACGCCACAAATTCAGTTGGGTTCTCCTGTAGCTCTAAGCAGATTTCTGCCCTCTGAGCCATGACAGCCCCGGCTGGGGCTCTGAATGCTGATGGCAGGGCCTTTTATTATTAATCAGGAATTCATGTGAATTAATTTTCAGAGGAGAGGAGGGAGGGTGTTCACGATCAGGGTTGGAATTTCACATCATAAATTCAATGAACTGAAACTGTCGTGTGCCACACAGTCGCTGCTACAGCGCCGGTCCTGAGCTCCATCCCTCCTCCTGCTGATCACAGGCTACAGAAGGGAATGTCCAGGGCAGTCCCACAGAATACAGCTGCAGTCCTTTCATTAAAAAAGAGCTCATTTTTGGGATCACACGCTTGCAATAAGTGTATAATAATGTCGTGTTAACATTGCTTTGTTCCCACTGGCAAGGTGCTCTTTTGTAGTGAGCAACATTCAGAAGCTGGTACCTTCCTTGCTGTTCAAGCAACAAATGGGCTTGTTTTCAGCCAAAGAAAGTTTGATTTTTTTTAAAAAAAATATTTTGTGAAAGATAGCTGAAATATCTAAACTACATAAATGTTTTAAGCCGGATCTGAAAACTGCCAGGTGACACATCCTTCTTGGGACCTATCCATGAGTCCTGATGTAAGAGAAGTCCTATTTCTAATGGATAATCCTATTGCTAATGGATATTAGCACATGACTATTGCAGAGTTGGGAATTGCTTCAGAAGAGGCAGGAGCCAAAAGCACCTGCCTACTGGTGAAGGGCTTGTGGGACGTGACACTAGTGCAGAATTCCCCCATAGATGAAATTCTCACAGCTTCAACAATTTTGGTTTACCCCAGCAAATGTGCAAATAGCATACCAGAAACAAAAATCTGAAAGAAATACTTATTTCCTGATATGTTAAGGAGCTGAAACCATTACCAGTGTTGTTTGGTATCCAAACATGTTCTTCCCAGTCTGGAGGGTAGCTTATTTTCCAATATCATGCAGGTTGATTGAAGTTTTAGAACCCCTTTTAGACTAGAGGTATCCCAGACCGAGCCTTTCGTAGCGTGAAGTGTGTGCAAGCATAATCTTGTCATTTTTATTAAGTATTTTAGTGTTACTGTGTAAATACATCCTGCTGTATCTAAAAGCTGCCTCACCTGGCCTCTGAACATAACTCACGATGTCAATCCTTTGATTTAAATACCTATAAATTTAAAATGGCAAAGGGATACATACAAAGAGTTAACTTGTAATGAAACAAAATCTACTGAAGCACCAGATAGGCTCGTGCTAAGCTGCAAAGACGCTCGGCTCAGCCTTGCCTTGAACAATAAAGACCTGGCTGAGGTTGTAGGGTGTTTAGATTTTATTTTTATGTGATATGTTAGTACTGCATCTACTAGTACCCCCCCATTTTGTGCAAACCTGAAATAAGTCAGCGAAAGGAGAAAAGAAATCAAGAATTAAAATGTAAAGTGGGGATGAGCCAACTTACTCGAAGCAAAAGGATTTCAGAAAGGGATTTAGAGAGATGCACTTGGAAACTTCCAAAGCATCATGGTCTTCTCCCCACAAGACATAAAGCTCTTCATGTACAGCGTTCAGGCCAGCATACCTGCTAACAGTTTGGATATAATAAACTTCAATTTGGAATTAAACAAAGAATCTAATGACAGTAATCAGGTACGAGCTTCCATTTACTGTATCTAAATTGCCCAGAGTTCAACAGAATAGCTTGCATTCACTTATAAGAAGTAGCACAGACTAAAGCAACCTGTTTCCCTCGCATATGTCAGCAGGACTAATGGCATAAGAAATGTCCTGTGGCTGTGAAGTCGCCCCAGGCACATCCTGGGAGTGTGGCTCACTTGCTGCCCTTTTGAGAACAGTATTTCTTCAACTTCTAACAAACCAGGAGCTGCTCAAAGGCAGAGATGAATTGCTCTTGTAAATTGTGCCAAGGGCTGTGGAGGTTGTAGCTAGATAATTTTTTTTTAATTGTTGGATAAATCCCAGTAAACAAACATGTTACCTGTGTGCAGTGTTTTAAGTCCTTGCCAAAACTTTAATGAGAGGCATCTGACAAGTTGCTCGCTTAGTCCCCAGTCCCCGTGCTTTTGAGACAGCAAGTGCCAAATTGGTGCCAGCTTGCCAAGGAAAGGACAGGGGAAAAAATGAATTTGAAGAAGGATCACATACTTCTGGATTTACAGGCTTGCTCCCATTAGAAAAACTTCACCAGACGTTTGAGAGCTCTGAAAGGGATTCACTTCCAAATCAAGTTTACCTGTATAATTGCAACAACAGCCCTTCCATTCACTGTTTCTGCTGTCACAGAGGGATGCAGTCATTCTATCTAGATAGATATCTATCTCTTCTTAATTACTGCTAATAAAACACTTGCCACAAGTTAGAGTGGCTCACTGCTATACAGCCATTAGCGCTGCAAACATCGTGCCTAGAAGTGTAGCTTAATATTGTAGCACATCCATTCGGTTTGGCTTTGTTCTCCCCTTTCTGTGCTCCGGCTAATTGATGTGAAAATCATTCCCATCCATTTGTCTGCCGAGGCTCGGTATATCGGAGACAAATCCCTGTCCTGTGCTTTGTTTGTGAACACCCTGTGACTTGGAGCTGAGCAAAATTGATGTGCTGTTGGCTTGAGAAGCTGCTGCAGAAGCTGGCCAAGCTGGCAGCGGTTAGCCAGGCAAAGCACAGAAGATTTAAGAGGCAGGGTTAGTGCAGTGGGGCTATTTTTATGCTTTTTTTTTATTAAATACTTCAAAGGCTGGGGAAAATGCATCCTCTCAAGTAACTTCTGCAACAACTGTCATGTTTGAATTGCAGGGAGGGAGTACCTTGGTGTTTGATTGCGTCTAGTCGAGACCTCACTGCTGCAGTTCTTCCCTACGTGAAATTATTCGTGTTGCTCTGAGTCTCTGACTGCTTAATGAAACAGCCATGTGGGAATTGTTTTGGGAAAGCTCAATCTGTGGCTCTTAAGATTTCTGCCATGTTATTTAAACGCACAAACACATGTTATGTGCTGATCCAAAGCAGCAGCTGTGTGGACTAAAGAATTTTGCAGCATTCAGAGGTGATATCCATGCTATACAAAAGGCTGGACTGTAAATTCAGTTTAAGTTTGTCTTATCCCTAAGGCTTATTTTAAGGAAGACATGAGAAACAAATAGACTTTGTAGCTGTATAGCTGCCTAAGTACGTTAGCTAGAACTGTTGATTGTTGTTAATTTGCCTGATGCTATGCAAACAGTAGTGAATATTACCTAGTTTTCATAGAATCATTAAGGTTGAAGAAGACCTCTGAGATCATAGAGTCCAACTGTTTTAAATACAAATGCTTTTTGTTATGTAGTAAGTAGGTTGAGATTCTTCTGCAGGTGTCTTTACTCCCTCATCTCATGGTGTGCTCTTGCACAGGAGGTCTCCAAAGTCCCTGACACCCTGTGTCGAGGGCGTGGCTGCAAGGATGCAGACATTTCTTGGGTGGAACATGTCAGCTGTTTAATAGTGCACAATTACAATGCAGAGCCATTTAAGGCACTAATTAGAAAATACTGTATCCATTTAGAATTGCAGAGAAAATATATAGGTAAGCAGAGTGTAATTACCCAAAGTGGAATTGGCCCAAGGCTTGAAATCCATACTCCTGCAAATAGCACAAGGAGATTTTTAATGACTGTAGATGATCAGGCTTCAGGTTTTTGTCTTGTTCAAAAGGCAACGTGTGCAGCAGAACCAGCCTTCCAGTGTCATGGGCAAGACCAGCTGCACAGTGCTGTGGTACCCCTGAGCTGTCAGAATTAACTGTTGGTTTTCCTTTATTGGTCTCAGCCAAGTTCAGCACCAATACAATGAGATTCTGCTTGTCCAGAGACAACCAACATATTATAGCCACTAACCTGTAACGTTAATTTTGATTAAAAATATAGAGATGCCTTTATTATGTCATGTAGTTGCACAGTAATTACACTTGTGTAATTACTGTATGTGTAATTATGGTATTATTCCTCTACACATATATAAAGAAACTGAAATCATCTGTCAAAGTATTTATTGCTATTATGCCTATTGCAGACAGTGCTTCTTTCTTTCGACATAAACATCTGTAGCACAAAAAAGGTGGTATTTGTCCAACTGAAATCATAAGTCTTAAGTAATTACCAGTCCAGAGATGAGTTAAGGATGCTAAACATGAATTAAGGATCTTTCCGTGTTTACCAATTGTTTTAAATTGTACTCTTTCCCCCTTGTAGACTTCAATAGTGGCATTGAGTGCAAGAACATTAATCATTAAATGGCCCATGGATGTCATCAGTGCTTCCATAGAAAGTCACTGTCAGAAAATTCATTGTAATTCAAGATTAATTAGTGTAACATTAAAATTATGTGTTACAAAAATTAATTACTTGCTGGGTCAAAACGTGTGCATTTCCTGACTCAAAATCATGTTCTACCTCTGCTGCCCTGCCCAAGAACATCCAGCAGAAGCAGTGTGAGTTTTGGTCACAGGTGTCTTCTGCCCCTCCTGCTTTCTGGCACCGTGGTCAGGAGATTTGGCTCACAGTCCCCATTAGCAGATAAATGAGTTGCTCACCTTGTTCCTCACTGCTCTGTCAAGAGATTTATAACCAGGCGTGGGCTAATTTAACTGATTTCATCTGTGAGGGTCTGTGACTGTTTTCTGTGGCCTACTGGAAAACAATTCAGTCTGATGGTGTCACAACCTGTGGGATGTGATTCCTGGTTATGTGCAGGGTGATTTCCAAGTTTTCCCCTGCAAACCAGGAGAGGCTGATGGGAACAGTAAGTCTAATTTACCACATGTGCATAGTAAACAAAGAAGAAAATCTATCTCAAACTACTTTGATCTCCCTTTCTCAGGGATGCTAAGCTTCTTCCCATATCTTTAGCAGGCAGGGTGATCTGAACTTCCATTGTATCCCTTCCCATGATGGCAGACAACTGTAGAAAGGGGATGGGAAGAAAACTGCAAAGGTCTGGGAGGGGCTGGAGGCATGGATGCAGCAGCCCACGTTGCAGAGCTGAGAGGGGACAATTGTGGGTGATGCCTGCCCACATGCCTAGTTTTAATCTTCTCTTGCAGCAAAGACAGGACCTGTGGGTTAAGTGCTTTGGACCTGCCAGAGGAATGAGCTTTTGGGGACTTGGCATCCAGGTGACTTAGGCAGCATTGAAAATCCTACCCTTATTGTGTAAGTCATTGCTCCCAGAAAAGTCAGAGGTGCCAAAATCCCAAATCTATACAGGAAAAAAAATCATGTCATGGCTCCTGCATTTCATGCTTTCCTGCCTTTCCCCTCTAAGTTTTTTGCTGGCTTGTGGGCTTAGGGCTAAATTAATGAAAAATTGAACTGTGTGTCACTTTTCACTTTTCTAGCATTAGTTTTAAGTTCAAATCACAAGGAATAATAAGCTGCATACTAATATTATTTTTTTTCCTTTTTCTTTTAACTCTGTGTTAATTTGGTTATCGGTGCTCAATACTTATTAGCAAAACCGATTCTCCGTGGGTTTTTTTTGCCTGGCTTTGTTAATTTTTCTCCTGGATGTTGCAGGGCCGGGCTCTGCTCCACTGGGCGTGTGACAGAGGACACAAGGAGCTGGTTTCAGCACTGTTACAGCACGCTGCTGACGTCAACATCCAGGTAAGAAAGGAATACAAAGCTGAATTTGATGGATGTGTTACAGAGCCTCCTGACCAAATGTTTCGCATGAAACTGAATTCTTCCAAAACTCCACAGCGAGTTTTCTCAGGGTACTTATCACAGAAAAGATGCTCAGCTCTGGTGAGACCCCACCTGCAGTGCTGCCTCCAGCTCTGGGTCCAGTTGAAGCCAGTCCAGGGGAGGCCACCAAGATGATCACAGGGATGGAGCACCTCTGCTATGAGGAAAGGCTGAGAGAGTTGGGATTGCTCAGCCTGGAGTAGAGAAGGCTTTGGAGCGACCTAATTGGGGCCTTCCAGTCAGTATCTGAAGGGAGCCTGCAAGAAGGGTGGAGAGGGACTTATTTACAAGAGCCTGGAGTGACAGGACAAGGGGGAATGACTTCACACTGACAGAGAGTAGAGTTGGATTAGATATCAGGAAAAAATTCCTCCCTGTGAGGGTGGGGAGGCCCTGGCACAGGTTGCCCAGAGAAGCTGTGGC
Source organism: Neopelma chrysocephalum (assembly GCF_003984885.1). Taxonomy (NCBI): domain Eukaryota; kingdom Metazoa; phylum Chordata; class Aves; order Passeriformes; family Pipridae; genus Neopelma; species Neopelma chrysocephalum. Next base: position 1,901,874 of record NW_020897761.1, on the reverse strand, counting down.
TGCCCCATCCCTGGAAGTGTTCAAGGCCAGGTTGGACAGGGCTTGGAGCAACCTGGGATAGTGGAAGGTGTCCCTACTCATGGCAGGGGTGTTGGAATGAGAGATCTTTAATGTCCTTTCCAACCCAAACTATTCTATAATTCTATTATAAGAACATCCAAAAAGTTAGCCTGGGAAAAGTACAGAATTTTTAGCCACCACAATTTGCCCCCACGTGTCTGAGCTTAGCTAGGAGCAGTTTTAGGGTACCTAAATAGCCCAGATTTTGTCCTACACTGGTTCAGCAACTGCTTTGCAAGCGGTTCCTTCCAGCCAGCCAGCTTGGGTCTGCCTGTGCCCATGAGTCAGTGCTCCCAGTTTTGTCAGCTTGGTGCAATTAAGGGCTGACTTGTGTAGATTTGGTTGTGTTCGGAAATAATTGTCTAATGTATTTCTGTGAAGTTATGATTGACTGCTCTTTACCTGCTTGGCTCTTATTGGCTCTGCTCTCCTGCCCACAAATAGCGGTGTTGGTACTTAGACACACATGAAATTGTTGTAAAAAAAGGTCTGTTTTGCCCTTTCCTGGGCAGAATTGGTGCTGGGATGGTATGAGGAAGGACAGCTCTTTAGCAGCTGGTGACAAACATATGTTCGTGCTTAGATCTCCGGGGTTTTGGTTTTAATGGATTTTATAGGAGTTTTTCCTTGCATAGAAGAGGGGCAGTGAAGCCAGTACGAAGGGGGGCTTTGCATACTCTGTCTCTCACTCTTCAGTCAGATCTAGTGAGTGATGTGTTGGATACATTCAGCTTTACACTGAAACTGCAGGGAAGTTGGATCAGCCTGTTCCCTCACCCTGGCATCCTGGAGATGCTTTTGGGTTCTGTCTGAAACATCTCTTCTCTTTGACACCTGTCTCATTCCTTTGGAGGTAAAGTCTGACTCTTAGAAGAAAAGGCAGAAGGGAGCATCATCATAATTTTTTTCCCTGAGCATTCATTTTTCTCTTAAATTCTTCTCTTTTTTCTTTTTGATGCATTGCACATATTCTAACCAGAATATTTTTGGCCAGTAACAAAAGGTTAATAATAGCCATAAAAAGAAAATCAATCTTTGATATTTTTTTCCCCCACCGAGGTAATAAAGGAGAATTTTTTATAAAGGTCTCTGTTTGCAAGTGGGTGTGTTCCCAGAGAAACCAGACACGTTTTTATTCTCAGCCATATATAAATTGCAATAACATTTCAAGACTTTGTGACTTAATGTTTATTTCTTGGGTTTTTTTATTATTTTTATTTTAACCTTTACCCTGTAAGAATTCACATCCAAAGCAGGAGCAGGAGGAATTTTAAGATCAACCAGAAGAAAAAAGGAGAGGGAGAAACTCTGGCTTCCTAACAGGCCATAAACACTGCAGCACCTGCTATTACACATTACCAAATCAGTTAATGTGTAGGCTGTAAAGAACAGTGGGTTAAGTGTGAGGGAATCTCTGGTGACTCGAATCTGTTATTTCAGAGCAATGCGCTCTCAGCAGAGGTTCCCTTCACACCTCTGTCCCAGCAACATCCACAATTCCCATCCACCCCTCCAGGTCTTTGGGTGTCCTTCTGTCTTGTTCGGTTTTGCAGCAGCACCTATGTGCAGGCAGCATAAGAGATCAAGAATAAATTAGGGATTAGGAGGGTTATGAGCAGGTAGTGAAGGAGAGAAATGTTATAGACCAATTCTTTTTTTAATTGCCTGTGTTTTAGTATGCTTCTAAAAAGTTAGTCAAACAGCGTGACAGATTTATGCTCTCTTCCATTACCTTTTTAATAAATGTTCTTCCATCTTGGCTCTCTTGGAGTGTGCTAAAGGATTTAGCTGCCCTAAGCAAACAATGACAGTGGTGCTCTGATAGGTGACCTGGAGCAAGTCAGACCAGTTCACTGTGCCTGTAGATGTGCCTTAATACCTTTTTGCTGCCTTATTTTAGTTACCTTTGTGTTATCTATTGTCAAAGTACTGCAGTCTCTGGATCAAGAGGGTCTGCAAGTATCAACTTATTACTCTTTACTGATAAACAGACAGGTTGGGAGCAGGAGGAGAAGTCTCCTCATTCCTGCTCATTCCTGTAGTGTGCTCGAAACCACTTTAATTCTGGAAATAACCCCACGGCCCAAGACTACAGTGGTCCAGCCCCTGTGCTTTTTGTTTTTCAGCAGTGCTGCTGCAGCTTCCAAAGGGTGGTTCACTAATGTCACTGAAAAGCTGCAGCCATTGAATTCTCTGGTTGTTCATAATTAGCTCTAATAGCACGTTTGAAAAGAGGTGGTAAAGCGATTGCCATGGGCGAGGGGATACAGAAAGGCAACAGGCTGCTCTGCTTTGTTGAAAAGGGGCATTTGTGTAATTGAATTACCTAAATCTTCAGAGCCAGAGGCCGTGTCAAAGTGGGTGGTGGGATGGTATTTTGGAGCCGAGTCTGAAAACAACCTTCTTCCCCTGGAAATGTTTGCCTTAAATGGAATATATTAATAACATAACAGTTATGAAGGAGCTCAGCAACGTGATTATAATTTTCATTTCTAGCTTTAAAACACATGAAGACACAAGTTTTCCTTGCAGAGGAAGAGCAAAACTGGAACTCCTTTTTCCCCTGAAGAGAGAGTTTTTCCTTGCAGTGTTTTCTCTGGCCTTGGGAAGGAGATTTTCTGGGATCAAGGGAGGCGCTGAATGCGAGCTGTGCAGAGCTGCACCCCAGCAGCTGTGCCATGGCATCCTCAGCATTCTCTGTGCCCAGAGCAGCAAGCTGGCCTGGTCAGAGCCTTTATTTTATAGCATCATGGAATGGTTTGGGTTGCAAGAGACCTTAAAGATCATGTGTTTGTCCTCAGTTTTCTCTGGTGCTGCAGTGCCAGTGCAGAGGAGACAGCAGAAGTCTCCTGGGTGTGAGGTGCTGCTCAACCAGCTTTCAGAGAAGCTCCTTCAGTGTGTCTGGGGGGATGTTTAGGCATAGTGTGCTGCTTCACTGCTCTTAGGTGGAAGTTCCTTTTGGGGCAGGGTCTAAGTCTGGACACCTCCTCCTGCAAGAGCAAGGCGGGTAAGGGGGCTCAAAAAGGAGAGTTCTGTGCCCTGGTGCCAAGGCCTCACGTGATTGCTTGTCTTATGCAGGGTATAGGGGGTGTGTATGTATATATATATATATATATATATGTATGTGTGTATATATATATATCTATCTACTGCAGGTGTACAAATTGCTAGTACAGGTTTAAGAAAGATGAAGAACATCACGATACCATAATTGTCCAATGAGAGAGAGAAGGACAAATATCAGCTCCCACTTGTAATGTCGAAACAGTAGACCACAGACTCTCCTCCTGGACTTGCTGTGGCTGCACTTTGTTCCATTTGTGGGTACTCCTTACTCCAAAATAGTAATCCATGTGTTCAAGGCGTGCCTTTGGGAATGCACAGGAGACTCTCCTGGAGTGGTTGCCACAGCTGAGCTTACTCTGATAAAGCTTTTCAAGCCTATCTGGCCATGCAGGCAAGTCTTAAATACTGTTCATTGTCAGCGGAACTGTACCACTTGACACACAGGATAATTAAGGGCTGTGTACATATCTGTGTGCTAGAGCAGCTGAGTTAAAGTTGTATCTAAATATTTTATGGTTTTTAAACTGCGTCATTGTGCAGTTATCAATGTTATGGTAATAATTTTCTATGCTTTCAGTTTTTTTCTGAAAGGAAGAAAAAGGCTATAACTGATGTTGAGTTTTTATTTGCTGACTTTTCACTTTCCTCGTAAAGGTGCAAAGCACTGCACTGAGACTTTAAACCTCTTGCCAGCAAGTTCCCAGTGGTCATCCATGGACCCTCAGAGGTTTGAGAGGGAAACTTGAGACCAAAGCTGAAAATCATCAGGTTAGGAAATCTCTTGCTAGTGTATGTGGATTTTATTTTTATTCATACATATACAGCAGTAATTTTGGTGAAAAGTGAAAAGCATCTAGTGTCTGTGCTGTCTGCAGAGAGCATTGGAGGATTTTTGGTGACAGTGTTGGATTTTTGTCTTGTACCAATTCATGCAAAACTACCCAGTCATATTTATGCACTGAAGTGATGCTTGTCAGCATGATATTTTGAGTTAGATGGATTTTTTTTCCTTTTTTTTTTTTTTTTGTTTTTGTTGTTTTCTAAAAGACAAAAAAAGCAGGAGGAGCATGGTTGTCTCCCGAGGTTGTCTTTTTTCCCATTTCCCTGCCACACACCTCTAGGAAGACAGCAGGAGGTGTTGAGTCAGAGGGCTCCTGGAGACAGGAACATGTAGCAGCCATCCCCTGCAATACCTTCACTCACGTCCTCGTTGGGGATAAAAAAAAAGAAAAAACCTTTTCAAATGAAGACAATACAAACATAATAAGTGGCAGGGAGGGTTCATCTCCCTCATGACTCAATCCCTCTCAAACAACATTATTATTGACTGGCCTATTGGTTGCCAAAAAGGAAAATCAATTGTACCAGAAGTAGTTGCTGGGCCACAGATCACGGTACTAACCCGGCGGAGACAGGTTGATTTTTATCAACTATCCAAAGACTAATTTCCACCATTAGCTAGAAATGAAGTAGAAATTATGGATATGTCGAAGATTGCTAAGATTGGTGTTCTGTTGGTTTTGTTTTATTTGTATGTTTTTACTGTTTTCCTGCCTGACTCTTAAAGGGATTGTATCTGAATAGGATGAAAAGGAGCAAGGAATAGTCAGGCTTGCCTGCCTGTTTTTTTTTATTTTCAGCCTTGTTCATTTGGATTTCACAGTAAAAATACAAACTGCTTCAGTCTTTGCACTGGGAGTTGGGTTTTGGAGGTGTTGCACAGACATTTAAAAATGATGCTGCTCTCAGTAAATGTGTGTCCCTTCCCTGCTTCCTGCACTGAATATGCATCATGCCCTCATGTTTCTGTGTCTGTAGGGAGATGAGGAGTTTGGTGTGGGCATCTCCACTGTTCTGACTGAGGACCAAAGGCCACAGGCTGTATCTACACATCTTTGCCCCTCCCCAGTGATGTGGGGGTGTGTCCATGCAGCCCACCACCCTTACTGTGAGCTGGTGGGTGCAAACACCTTGTGGGTAAGATGCCAGCTGCCAAAGGTCTCTGCTGTTAGGACCATTCTCTGAGTCTCAACCTGGCTGAGATTAAATAGGAAAATGTCTGAGCCTTTTGCCCTTGCATTTAGTGTCCCTAGTGTCAGTTTCCCCCTAAATATACTAAAAGCCTGGCTCAGAAAGCCAGGAAGGACCCAGTCCTGTGTCTGATGTTGCTGCAGAGGGTTTGGCTCTCAGCAAGCAAAGGATGTCGCAGGTACTGCTGAACTGACCACTGTGTGGTGGGGAGGTACTGTGGCAAATGGATGAAAACACTGAACAAAGATGAAAAGCAAAGCAATAAGAGCAGATTTATTAACCACAGTCGTGTCCTTCTTCCCTGTGCCATCCCTTGTCCTGATCCCTGTCTCCATGTTTCCGTGTCAGCTTTGTCAAGCAGATCTCCAAAGGCTCTGCAGGCTGTACCCCTTCAGTCTTGACACTGTTGCCAATGGGTGTGAAAGCCATTAGCCAAAAGAAAGGAGAGATCTGCTTAGTGACAGAGGGTAGCATTCTACATTAAAGCATTGACATGGTGCCAGTCACACAGTTATTACAAGTGGCACAGCTCCATGTCTCTCCTGCGGGTCTCTCTGTGGAATGTAGATTGGCAGCAGGTTGAATGTTAAATGGTCACCACTCAGCAGATGCTGATTTTACCTACTGGGAGAAAAGTCCCTTTCAGCAGAAGCATTTGGAAAATATTTTCAGCTCTAAGTATATGCCGGGAAAGGCAGAGATTTATCCCTGGTTTGCTCCTCAGCTTCTGAAGGCACCTTAAGCCTCGTCAACACAAACTGTAGGTTGTACAGATGTTCCCTTCAGCTTGTGCAGGCTGGGCTTTTTTGCATTGTTTCTTCCAGTCTTCCAGCTTGATGTGTCCAGTCTTTGTTTCTTCTGCTCCCTGTAGACATATGAATCACTGCTTCACTGCTGGTGCAGCAGAGCAGTTGGCACCCTTGCTCAGGCAGCACACGTGCAGCGTTGCCTGCAAAGCAGGCTTACCAGCCAGGAATGCTGCTGCAGGCTCCTGTGTTGTGCAAAGCCAGGGTTGGAAAAGTGAAATCCAAGAGCTGGTCCTGAAAAACTTAGCAGTGGTCTTTGCTGCTTTAGCCTCAAAATCCAAAGCTGCTTTCAGGGTAATGAAAATGCAGGGTTTAAAGCTGGGACTGAGGACAGCAACATGTTTTAGTGGCTTACTGTGGGACTGTGTGGCTTGTGGGCATCACCTTGTACTGAGGGCTGTGCTGTGCAGAGGAAGGCACGTCCCATGGCCAGTGCTGGTGCAGGAATGCAGTCTGGCAGAAGGCACATAGTTTTAGCTCAGAGAGCGTGAACCACCCTCTGCATCAGGGAGCCTTGTGCCTGATTCCATTCCTGAGCAGCACAGCTCTTCTGTGGTTCAATCTCTGCTAATGCTCACAGAAGACAGAAGCCAGCAGCAGCAGTGAGCTTTGGGGTCAGTGCAGGTGGCACCATTGTGCTCTTGTGTGTTCTGCTTCGGAGGAGAAACTCCCCATTGTCTTCGTATGTCCTTGCAGAGGCAGGAAAGAGCCTTACCTTGAATGCCTCCCTGCGAGGGCAGGGGATGATCCCAATGCCCCTTGGTCTTGGGGTCATCTTTGAAATAAGCACGTGTTAAAACACCTGTAATTCCTAAAGTCATTGTTGGAAATGCTTTAATCCCTCATTAAGGTGTTTGGTTAACTGCGCAAACAGGATACCACTGGTGGCCAAGCTGGTTCTTCAGGTGAGCACATCACCCTAGGAATGGTCTCTAATCACCCTAGGAATGGTCTCTAATCACCCTAGGAATGGTCTCTAGCCTTGCTTCATTTCCTATGGCCTTGATGTCACCTCTCCCTGCCAGAGGAACCACCTCTGCCAATCAGCTCCTTTTCACTTGGGAGAGATGGTTCCTAGAACATCATCTTTTTAGTTCAGCCCCTTGGAAAAGCTTTCCCTGTTTTGAAGAGGTTAAATTCTGCTGCTCACCTTCTCCCTGAGGACGTTTCAATTTGAGAAAACTTGGCTTTCCTTTCCAAATGGAATTTTGTATTCATCTGTTGTCAGCAGTTGTCTCTTCCAGTTTCCTCTAAAAAAACTAAACAAACCCCCCTATACAACAAAAACCTACAAAAACCCAGTTCCAGCTGCATCACTGGGGCATCTGGAATTTGCAGTCTTTGGTGCAAAGTACTTTTTTTTAGTTTTCCTAAGTAAGATTTTTCTAATGATTTAGATGTTGGGGCAGTAACGCTTTATGCTTACTTTGGTTAGATTTTGAGTAAGATTTTTAATGATTATAACTGTCTCTTGGTTCCATGGATCGTAAGTGGCAAAATGGCACTGAAAATGGAAAGCTAATTTAGGATGCTTCTGTCTCTCAGCTTGTACATGTTAATTCAGCATCCATGAGAACAGTGTCAGTACACAAGACTTCCTAGCTTGGCATCATGTCTCCAGTGGCAGGGAAGAGTGAATGCTTAGGAGACAGAGTAAGGTAAGGATACAGTGATGATTTCATATATTTTCCCAGAGTCTGTGGCTTGAAGGCTTCCTGAACCATTGGTATTATCTTTGCGCTCCTGGATTTTATTTTGATACATTTCTCTCATCCTTCTTTGGATTCCCAACCTCTTATGCCAGTGGGAGTTGTGTGCTTTAACTGTGCATTTGCTTTGCACTTGCCACAATCTTTCCACGTGAGAGCCCATCGTTCTTGTGTAATGAGAAGTAGTAATTGTTCCCCCAGTTACCTTCTATGTCCTGCTTTTGACTTTATGGGTCTCCTTCATTCCCCTTGATCACTTCTTTTTCAGACTGAGGAGTTTTATCTATTTAATCCTACCCCATTTGGAAGCTGCTCAGTAACTTTGCTCCTTGTCAATTCTTTGAGTCATTCCTGGTTTTTCCTTATTTCCTTTCAGATGAAGGGAGCAGCACTTCTCCCAGTGCCCAAGCTGTAAGTGTAATATGAGCTTTAATGAAGCAACATAATGATGTTTTCTTATTTCCTATTCTTTTTTCTCCCCCATATGTCTCCTTGTTGTTTTTCCTTTTATTAACTACCACTGAGTACTGAGCTGGTGTTAAAGAGCTGTCTGTAGTAACTCATGATCTTTCCACAGAGGGAATAGCTAGTTCAGAGCCCATCGCTCTGGATTTAGACTCAAGATTGTTTTTTCACGTGTGCATTACTTGGTGTTTATCAGCACTGAATTTCACCTGCAGGTTTTTCACCCTGTCACCCTGAGATCCTTTTGCAGCATCTTACAGCCAGGTTCTGGTTTAACAGACTTGGATGCTTCACACTCAGCCTGCTTCCCCTGTTCGCTTGTGTGGTTGAACAACCCAAGCCCTTGCAACAGGTCTCTCAAAGGCTCCAGTGATCACCAATAATTGTGCAAGCTGGTGGTTTATTCCTGCTCAATCTCTACTTTTGTGATCAGTTCTCAAGAAGTGCAAAGACCTTCCCTCTTGCTCTATGACAGCATCATTTAATAGCCTTTGGTGAGATGGAGTGTCCAAAGGCTTTTGGAGATCCATGTGGACAGGCATCCCCATAGCAGAAGTCTTGGTGGTGCTTGCCTGCATCCGGAAGCAAAGGCTGGTACCATCCTCCCTCTGCCTGTCACAGAAAAACTACTCAGTTGCTCCCTTTAGCAACAAAACAAGTAAATTCTATCCTTGAGTAACTTTCTAGTTTATCTAACAGACCAATAAACTGTCCCAACTTAGAATTCCAAGTTGAAATGGCTCTTCCACCCTCTTTCGACAAGGCTCAGCTTTGCTGGAATGAAGATTTCTTACAGAACAAAGGCCTGAACTTACACAAAGGTGCACTGAAGTTGTCTGTGGTGTTTGTTCTCAGGTTAGGAGTTGGCTGTCTGCAGGCTGGGTACCACTGTTGGAGGCACTGGTAAACTTGCATCCTCCAAATCTGTTTCTGCTGTTCCAGCCAATTAAACATTAAAATGAGCATGACAAATAAGTGTTCCTTTATGGGTCAGTAGCTCCATAGTGTGGCTGTGACATGGCTGGCCGAGACAATCCATTTCATACAGGCCTGGGCAACCCGACATCTTTGGGTATGTAATTGCTTTAGTAGGGAAAGAGAAGCAATAAGGATAATGTAGCCATCAGGCCCTGACTCACTAGTTCAGAAACTTCCCCTTGCCAATCAAATTCCTTTGGTATTCAACCCGTCTTAGGCTCGTTCCAAAGGCATTATTGTGATGTCAGAAAATGTCCTGATGGATATATGCATTTTCTCCAGTGTTAGATGTTACCTTCTGGAAGACACTTGGTTTTGTCCACCAGCCAATAAACTATCTGTACAGAGAGCCCTCAGTGCACTCTTTATGGCAACAGACAGGCTTGTCTTGTCCCTCTCCCTCCCTTCCCCCTCCCCTATTAAATATATTTTTTTCTCAGCACTATTAGATTATTAAATGCTTAATGACTATTGCATTCCTGCTAACTATACTTTTGATGAGCTGCAGTAATAAAACTTTGTAACAGCAAAGCGTGTGTCTGGTTCCTTTATAGGAAGGGCACATTTGGGGAGCTGAAGTAATGGGGGATAAAACTCAATTAATGAATAGAAATAAAAAGAAGTAAATGAGGTAATCAAACTCAGAGAAATTAGTATTGGCAGGCCCTGAATGATGCTCTTGGATGAACAATCTTTCAAAATCCTTCCTTGTATGCTGCTGCTGTCTCTTTATTTATTATTAAAATAACATGATCCATGAGGCGCTCGGGGTGACTCCCAGCCTAGCTAATTCTAATTAATCCAGTCAGGGAGAGCAGCAGGGTAAGTGGAGCAGTCTATCGGATTGAAATTCATAACTTAATTGAGGTCAAAGTCCCGGGTTGGGAGAACAAAAGTCTTTCGCTGGGACCAGGCAGATCAATAGCAATAAATATCTGGCTTGGATGCAAGTAGCTTATAGTGACGGATTATCTGACACTGGCCAGAGGTCTTGGTCTTGTTCAGGGCAAAGTCCTATGGCATCTACAGTGTAGGGTGACTTTTGCCAGTGTTCCCTCCAAAACCCTGAAGAACCCTTAAAGGGTTCATGGGAGCCACAGGAGAGGGATGTCCATAAAGAAGTCCATGTGAGTCATGCCGAAATTTGGATTTGGTTTCTCCAGGTGTGGGTGTCTCATCACCAGCACAAGGGCAAGTGTCACATTAGTGCTGATGGAGGCTGGAAGAAGTTGCTCAGGCTTACAGGAACTTGGAGCTAAATCACATCTTAGCCAGAGAAAGACCTTTAGGAACGGGGGAAGCTGAGCAGTGGATTGATGGGCTTTATGCCAAGTCTGTATTTATAGTGTGTTTACATAAGAGGAGAGAGGAAGGTTGGAAGAGGGAAGTGTAAATAATCATTAAGGTAGGTTTGGAGTGTGAGAGAAACCAGCAGAGGCAGATGTAGTGTTGCCTGTTCTTCAGAAAAGCTCTGGCTCTGCTCTGACCTCCAAAATGTTGTGTTCAAAGGGATTTGCGTGTGCTAATGATGGCTGGTTTCCCAAGCACTGCATGGCTTTGGGTGTTGACTGCAACACTGATCCTTTAACTCCTAAGCCAGGGAAGAAGCATGAGGTCCTGGCCTGGGATCTGTGGCCTTGCACTGTGCACACAACCTTTGCTGGGAGTGGGCACTGAAATATTCATCAGCACCAGCAACTGAAGAAGCTTCTCTGAACTTTTAAATAAGCAGGTACTTCAGCTGGAGTTCAGTATTAAAATGCAATCCTCACCCTGCCTGTTATTAATGCAATGTTTATGCAGATTTGACTGTTCTGCTCATATCCTCTTTGCAGAGGACAAATACTGCTGTGGTCAGCATTCGATACATCCCTGATGGATGTTGTTCTGCCAATGCACTTCAACACAGCTTGGAAGAGAGATGGAAACCGCAGCTTGGACACAGCCAGTGACTTAGTTTGACATACCTGCTCCTCCCATTAACACTGCATAAGTCTAAAGCATCTGTTCATGTCCAGCTTGCCAAAATTGTTCAAAAGATCTCTTCCACAGTTTAGATTAGAGGTGTAGGGCAAACGCCTTGGCTGGTCAGGTGTCAGGTTTTAAAGTCTAGGTTTCTGTTGCATTGTTGGTGCACTCCTGCTTCATTCCTGCCCAGCCCAGACAAGAGCAAAACAGTTCCTGAGGCTGTTAAACAGCGCAAACAAAACTGTGTAGGCAGCTGTCATCAGGGGAAGAGTGGAGCTGAGTGATTTATTTTGTTATATATAAAAACTAGCAGAAAAATCCAAGTGCTGAACAATTCACCACTTAACACTGAGGTGTTTGTGAGCAACACATGTCCTGAACGTACAGAACTTTGAGATGGGTGTTTTCCTTTAGCTTGAACTACGGCTCTGCTAAGGTTTAGGAGAAAAATAAATTAAAATATGAATGTTACCATTTTTTCCTCTTCATAGAGCCACACCTGTGATGCAGACCTGCTGTTTGAAATTTTCAGAACCAGCAACCGGTACCTTTAAAGTGCTTTGGCTAAACTTCAGAATCCCCCCACCTGGGAGTGGTGGTGTAGCCGTAAAATTAAGTGGTAGCTTAGTTTTATTTATTAGTGAGAGAATTTGCTTTTTCTTTTCAGCTGAGAGGAATAACAGGATCTGTCCATTCAAAGCTGGGTTACCACAGTTATATATGTTATTAAAAAACATAGCAGTAGATGCCCAGATCTGTAGAGTCTCTGTGGATTCAGTGAGGAAATTCTCCTTATAGCTCTTTTCAGAATCAAGTTCAGGTTTCCAATTGTCCAGTTTTGCTACAGAATCCCGGCGTGACCTTGAACAAGTCACTTGATTTCTTTCTGCTGTGGTTTCCCATTTGGGAAATGGTGGGGCAAATAATCGTTTTTTATCTCATGGATATAACAAGATTATAAAAATATGGTACTTTTAAGAACCTCAGAAAACTGATGAAATGAAATTAAACAGATCTTGCAGTTCAGATAAAATGAGATGAAACAAGCATGAAACTATTAGTGAAAGAAATGTTTCTTTATCTTCTACAAATAAAAATGCAAAGTGATTAAGTGGGTCTTTTCTAGCTATTAGCAATAGCAGCTCTAGCCAGCTGACTTCTGCCACCCTTGTAAATTAATTTGCAGGGTACAGTCCTGAATTTAGTATGCTCACAATAAATACCCCTAAAAATGTTGTCACCTTCTCTGATGCACGATATTACTGCCACCATAGTACTGCAATTACTTGCCCTGCAGATAAAAAGTGGCTGCTCTAAAGGAGATGCTCTAACACGACAGTTTGCAAATTTCTTTTAATTGATTTTCCCCCCCCTCGTGATATTTCCTTACTTTACTGTACATCCAGCAGTATTTTTGTGAGGCGGGGGAAAGGAATGGGAATAGCATTAAAGGTTATTCTTATCCAGGACTGGTTCAGAGGTCTTGACATGTGCTTGGCCTCAGCCAGTGGCCATGTTACACCTGTGCAGAACATTTCAATTTATTTTTTTTCTCTTTTTGTTTTTTTTTTGAACTCAGTTTTAATCACGTTGAGACTACACAGATGAAATCTGAGTCAGAAGCCAGGTCTGCCAAAGCTGCCTGGTTCCTTCCTCTGTGATACCCTATTCCTGCTGCCATTGTCAGGATATTTTCAAGCAGTGCTCACAGATTACATGTTAATTTGGCTTCTGAAGTGGTATGAAATTGAGCATTACACTTGGAATTCCAGTGGTCAAACTCTGAAGAGATTTGTAAAGTTACGGCTGAGCAATTGCAAATGATCAATTTTTCACGGCTTAATGACCAACTGCTTGTTTTTGGAATGCTGGGAAGTGATCACATACCCCCATACCTCCAGTGCTAATTGCAGAGTAAAAGAGGTTAATTTAAACCGTGAAGGCAGTTTCAATCTGGATGTTTCACAGCAGCAGGAAAACTCAGAGCTGTGGTGACTTTAAATCACTCATTTCACTTCTCAGGTGGAAAAGTTAAGTGTGGATATGGTCAGTTTGCACTCTTCAGCTGATACAAAACAACTTGCTAAGCCCAGTCACTTGGGATAAACCACATGTAAAGATCATAAATGTGTACTGAGTCGAAGATGGAAGATTATATAAATTAGTCATTTAGACCTGGTTTAAATCATTGGGTTTGTTGGGGTTTTTTGCCTGTCAGCTCAAGGGTTCCTCTTGTGCCTGTGTAAAATATAAGTCCAGGCATCAAGCAAGAACAAAGACCATCCCTATCCCAAAGAGATCATCTTGGCATCAGATGCAGTACAACAGGTAGTGCAAATGGAAAAGCTGAGTGAATGGAAGTAAGAGAGGAAAACAGAGATCAGCAGAAAAATGGTATTCTTGGCTCCTGGCTTCCCCAGGTGATGCCAGACAGCGGTGACACGGAGGGTCATGGCAGAAGGAGTCTTACTGAGGATTTAAAGGATGGTGAGGTGTCATTACTGAGGACTTCTGACAAAGGATAAACATGTGAATTCCCCACTCAAGTCAATGGGACTTTTATTGGCATTTATCTTAGGGCTGAGTGTGTCCTTTGCTGTGATCAGTTAAAAAGAGCCCTGCAAGTGCTGCATTTTATCAAGTCCATTGGGAGAAAAAAGTCAGTGATGGGGAAGAGATTGGAGACTTTTCATAGAGAAAAAGAGAAAATTGCTTCATTTGCATAGGAATGTACACAGTTGTACCCCATGCAGAAAATGTTTCCTCCTGGGATAGGGTGGTTTCAAAACACAGCTGCAGAATTGGTTCTGGTTCAAGCAGACACTGGCACAGCATTTTTGGATGGATGATGCTTTCAAACCTTGTGCCCAGCTACTGAAAACACCTGGTACGCTGCTGGTCTCTAGGATGTCATCTTCCACTTAAACATTGGAGTTTGCTCTTTCTAAACAGAGAATATCTGAGCAATATTCCCTAACTGGAGAAATGTTCCTCTAGATTTGCCAGCCACAACCCATCTTGTGGCTGCTTGTTGGCTTCTACGGTGGCATCCTGCATCGTCAAATAGCATATAAACATCCAGCTTGGTGCTTTTATATCCTCATTTGGTCTTTGAGACACTTGGTTTGTAGCTGGTGCTAAACTCCGGTGGGTCAGCTGTGTGTCCTGGGAATCTGAAGTTGTAGCAAGCCACAGATGGTCCCAGAGATCAGAAATATAAGATCATGTCGGAGGTGTCTGGTGTGCTTTTAGCAACACTCCTCATTTCTCAAATACAAGCAGATTAGTGGTTCCTTTATCATGTTGGCTTTCAGTGTGTTAGGCAGGAAAGGTTGCTGCAGCTCTGGAGAAGGAAGAAGGCAGGAAAAAAAGGAGGATTTTGCCATCTTTTGTTGGCTAAATAAATTCTCTTGAAGATGTGAGTTCTAGTTATTGTTGCTGCCACCAACTTTACATCCTACTCTAAGCCTAGGAAGTTATATTTAAGATGCAATGTCTTGGCCAGGTGTGGTTTTTCCAGGTGTCTTCCAGTCCAGCAAGATCCTTTTTGCTTCTTCCCTTTTTAAAATACTCAGCCAGTTTTCCCCCTCCATTTCTCTCATGTGTCCTTCGTAGCTACTGGGCAGCTACAGGTCTACAAAATGTTGGGTGTCCTCTCTTTGAGGAAAAAGAGAGAAATGCAGTAAATTTCTGATCTTTAGCACTGAGGGTTCTGTTCTGCTGCTGCAAAAAAAATCCTGAGCAGTGCTTTAGCATGAGATTCAGAAGGTTTCAAAGAGACATCAGTTAAACCTGCCTGCTCAGTGAGAGCCAACAAGTGGATCTTTCAGATGTCTGAGTGTTCCCTGGGGGTTCACATTATTAATATCTGCCTTATGACAAGGTGGCTGTGCTGATGCCAGGCTTTTTTTCCCAGCCGGCATGATTAATTTTTCCTTCCTTTCTTAATATCTCCGAGCCAGATGCTTCTAAATGTCCTCACAGGGGTGTATTGCTGTTCTTTAGCTGCTCCTCCTTCCCCCCCCCCCTTTCCAACTAATTCATATAATGGCTCTGGAGATGCGTTTTGTAGCGTCACAAAAAGCAAAACTTTGAAAGCCTCCCGAGGTGACGGACTTGACACGTGCAGATCTGGCCTCCCGACGTTCCTGGTGGGTTTGAAAGCTTCCTGCCAGGTAGCCTGTCAATAACATTCCCCAATTCAGAGTGGTGCTTATTTGCTTAGCACTTTACAAATTGTATCCATGCGGAACTGCTGAAATGCAAGTATTCCTGGTGGGCAGAATGACAGCGGGGCGTTGCACTGACGTGTCTGGAGAAAGGAAGTTTTGGCTGAGGAAAAGGAGGAGCACTTGTATTATTTATGGAAAGTGCTGTGCATCTTCAAGCACTGATTTATTTTAAAGGCTTCAAAACATCGTGATACTAAAAAGGTCTTTGTTCTGCAAACAGAAATTAATTCTCCTTGTTCCACAGTGCAGCTGCACGGGTTTGAGTGGCACCAGCTTGGGGAGAGAAGAGCTTAGCAAGCTCTACAGCAACCAGCTTGTTCCTAAGATGTTCCTACAGCCAAATCTATCCATCAGTTTCCTCCAGATAACAGATTTGTGGGTCTTCTGTACTTATCCATGGCTGTTCTCAGTCATTAGTGCACTCACCTGCATCTTAGGGGATTTTCCCTGGAGGAAGCAAAACCCAGAAGGAGAATAGTTATGGTAAATAAATTAGGATTTAATTGCTTAATTTTGTATGTGTTAATATTGTCTGTGTGAGGTAAATCACTGGAATTGATGATGAAAGTCTTAATTTAAGAAGCCTGGAAAATAGTGTTTCTTAATTTCTTACAGGGCAGGCTAAAATCTCCTCAGATCTTTGAAGTTCTGCTATATTTTTTTGCAATTTAACAGTGAGAAAAGGTGTGATATAAAGCAATGGATTTGCCAGTGCAAACAGAGCTGTAATTACGGGAATCAAGTCTTTACTTTCAGTCTCTTTTTTGTGGCGATACTAAAAATATCCTCGGAGTAAGGATGCTCTTAAGAGTATCCTAAGAAAAAAGCAGGAGGACTCATACAGCTTTCCTTTACAGACAGCTGGCCATTTAGCTGTGTATCAAGCAGCCTCAGACAGCCCTTTGGCCCACAGCAGCGTGGGAATTAAGTTAAAATTAACCTGAGTTTGGAAAACAACTAGCACCACTTTATTTGTCCATTTAATTGAATTATATGACGCTGTGTAAGTATGCTGACCCACGGACGTAAATTGCTCCACCCTTCCCATTTCCCTCCTTAATTCTGTCATGCTAATGGAGCTGATGGGGATGTTGACTGCACAGATAGAGAGAGAGAGAGAGAGAGGGAAAGAGGCTGGAAATAAAAGGGACTGTTCCAGCCTCATGCAAACCTTCCCCTTCGGTGAAATGCTCTGAGTGTCACAGCTGCAGTAACTGTGCTGTGATCTTTGTTGCCATTAAGCTGATTATATCCACTGAAGGATTCATCCAACTAATCCCACAATGCTGCAACTGGTTGCTTTATATTTAAACACTATTTTTATTTTTTTTCTAAGAAGTAAAAGTCAGTTCACTGGACTCTCAAAATGGATCAGGCTGTTACAGGGACCCACTTTTTTATGTTTGGTTAATGCAGGAAAATAGGACATATTAATGGGCTCCGTGCATTAATGGATGTGTTCAGTTTGAGAGAGGTCTGGGCACACATTAGGACTCAGGAGAGTCTGGTGTGATTTTGGGTGGGTGTACTGGAAAGGTGCTGTGCATCACTGTACCTTTGGCACTGCATCATTTTGTGGTTTGCCTGGGTGGCCAGACCATACAGGCAGCAGCTCTACATCTAAGAGTGACTCTAATGAGGGAGATTCTGACAGGTTGGATTGATTTAATTGATTTAATAATCAATTTAAATCTAGTTCTTGGTTATTTTTCTAAGGAAAGGTTGATTATCATTGGTTAGTAGTCATTAAAATATGTTCATTTGCAGCTAAATATAGCCTTTATAGTAAATTTAGTTCTTCGTTTGCTAATCAGATACACAATGTCTGTCCATGTTTGCTTAATTATGTAGTTTAACCCAGTCTATTCACATTCTTAATTTTTACATTTGAATCAGGCTGGAAAACAGCAAATGAAACATTTCTTCTCTGTTAGACTATTAGTTGTTTTGTTTTGTCTTGTGCCCAGGTACGTATGAATGGAATTAGAATTTAAAAAATTTTTACAAGGAAATTTTCAAATGCTTCTTAAAAATAAATTAAAATCACATCATACATATGATGGGTTTGGTTTTGAAGAGAAAAACTAAATAGAATTTTCTTTGTATTTATGAATAACATACTACTTAAAGAAGATGATGGCACGTTCAAGTAGTCAACTTTCCTCCTCGAGTTTTGTTAACAAAATCAAGGATTTTAGGAGTAAAATGAAGGAGCAACTGGAGAAAGACGATGGCCTGACATAGCCTTTAATTCTGTCATTAAGCATTCAGTGTTTGATAAAGTTTTATCCTCTTTTTTCATGCTGTCTGTTGTCTGCCCTGAGACTTTGGGCTGGACTTTGGCTGCCTAAGCAGCACACTTCCCATGTTCCAGGCCAACTGAGAGTGGAAAGAACATGCCGTGCATTCAGCAACATAAATTATAGAGAAGTGTGCCTAAAGCCTTGCCATGACTTTCCTGCAGGGTTCTGCAGGATTCTCCTAATTTCTTGTCTTCTAAAAGCTACTCCTTCAGATTTAGTGGGTATTTATCACTCAGATACTTTACCTTTTTACAGTTCTCCCACGCTACAGGCACGGCTGTTGTATACAAAAGCATGTGATCATTCTTTCCATTTTCTCAGGATTTTAAAGCTAGTAGATCTGTTGTCTCATACTTAATTTTTATCCATTAGTAGTCCAAAGCTGGTCTAATAGCTCAAAAGAAGTTATAGAGTGACTTACCTGCTCAGTAGGTTTGACTTGATTTAGAAAGTAGGTATCAGGTGTGTGCTGCTTGAAGACATGTATCATTTTTCACTGAACTGTAGGTATTTTATGGAATTGTATTCTGTTGGGCTATCACTTGGGGTGCCCTAACTTTGGATATATTAGGGAAGTACTTTTTATTTTAGCAGGGAAAAAAAGGCATTGAATTTCACCCTTCCCAGGCCGTGATTATAACCAGCATTCTTTGATTTCATAGGAGCTTCCAAAAAAGAATTGCTTCACAATTCCAAGTACAACTTCTTGTATAAACTTCAGGGTCCCATTAGAACCTGTGGAACAAATTATAGTAATTCCTTTTAGATTTTTGTATTCAATACATAATTGTCTCATTGACCAAGACTTGTAAAGCTGCCTGAGAGTGGTCTTTAGCAGAAGTGTAAGAAATCTGAGGATAACCATCCAGAAGGCAGGTGCCAGCCCAGTCATGATGGGTCTCCATAGCAGCTGGGAGAGTCTCAGTTCTCAGCTTATGGTTTTCACCTTAAGTGTTTCCTTTCCATATTACTAAATGAAGGCAAGAATCTCACTAAATGTAGGCTTAGGTGAAGACAGATCTTACAAGAAGAGGGAAGAAAAATTGTGGAAAAGGACATCATGTCCTGATAGTCACAGCGTAGCACTGGGAGCTCAGCATCCTGAAACTAATCCTGGCCATGGGCTGTGCTCCTCATTTGACCTTGAGCAAGTCAGACAGTGGGGTTTTTTTGTGTGTCTCACTTTCTGTAACTAACATGGGAATACTATGTGCATATATCCCTGGGTCTTGCCTAGATTAATAAATCAATATTTGTAAAGTAAGGCTTGATAAATGCTAACTGTGTTAACACGTGTACTTCAGCCTTGCACAGAACTTTGGGAATGTGCCTGCATTTCTGCTCTGTGAGTGGATAAGGTATGTAGGGGCTCTGGGCTGGGGTGGTCAGCAGTGAGAGAGACAGGTTTGGGTCATTTTCTTCCTCCCAAGGGACTGCCTGTAGCACATATCTGCAAGAAGGTCTTGAATACAACTTTTCCACTTAACATGCTCCCCCATCACCCACAGTCAGCAATGAGATTAAATTCTGTGCGACTGCAGAGGACGTTGCATGATTAAAATCCTCTTTTAGAAATTAATATGTACCGTCGCTCCACAGTCCTGTGCCTCCTCCCGGAGAAGGGTATTGTCTCCTGAGCACTCAAGGTGTGAAAAGCCACCCAGGGAAGCTGTCTATCTTTGAATTTTATGCTGTTGCACAGTTGCTCTGATGGCAGCTACGACTGCATAAAAATCACAGGGACTTCTCCCTTCACAGGGTCACGGGATGTGGGGTGAGTTTTGCAGAACAATTAATGGAATATGAAAAGGAGTGTGGGAACTACAAGTCCTGGTTACAGGACTTCAAGTTCTGTAGGAAAGGTTTGTCTTAGAAAAGGTTTCCTGAGGGAGAAGGATGGTCAAAGTCAATATTCACCCCTTCTCCTTAGGAAACATCTCTCATAACTGGGTGTTCTGGAAAAGAAAAACAAAACTCTGTCCTCAAATATTGCCCAGCTCTTCCTTACCTTGCTGCCTGTATCAGCCCAGAGAAATACAGTAATCAGTGCATTTGTAGATGCAAATTGAGCCTTCATTAGGCATCAGACATTGATGCAGCCCACAGAAGGGCTTTATACTTGCCAAAGCTTAGCAAATTAGGTATGCAGGGCCACTACATTTGGTACAAACTGAAGCTCTTGCGCCATCATTTCCATTCTGCTTTAGATGCTGGGAGGCTTTGTGGCATGACCAGGAGGTGCAGTAAGGTGATTTATCCTGGATGGAATGATGGCTTTCTGGAGGAGCTCTTCAGGAAGCAGCATAGTTGAATATCCATGTTTAGCATGGCTGGGAGGCTTCCTTTTGCTTTGGGGGGGGGGCTGCAGCACAAGTGGCTGACTTTGCTGAGAGATCTCCCTTTCCACTCACATCCTTGGTGGCTGCAGCACAAAACAGCCAATGTTAGCCCATCCCACAGATGTTCCCTGTTAAATAGACACCTAAATGTGATTCCTGACAATGTAAAGCAGGCAGATGCTCTGGATCCCTGCTTCAGGCCTCGTTGGTAAGTGCAAGTATATTTGCTGGTGTCAATTACCCACCAAATGACAAAGTGCTGATGTTGCCAGCTCACCCCATGGGGCTGGTGTTCCCTGAGTTCTCCTACACCTGCAGGGACACCTCAGTGGACAGGGGTTTGCCCTACCAGGCTCTGTGTCTCCTTCATTAAAGCTTTCCTACCCCAGCCCTTGCCAGCTGGGATAGAAAGGGAGAATAGCAACTGTGCCTTTTTTACAGCAATTCATATTTTGTTTTAGATCTGGCTTGGTGGAGACTGAAGGACATTCTCAGGTTTGTTCAGGGCTCCTTCAGCTGCAAGAGATTGTTTTAGGTCACTGTTAATAGATGGAAATCAGTGTGGAGGATGTTGGTCTATTCCCCTTTATCATTCTTTTATGGTACATAAAGAAAACTTTGAGATTATTTGTTTATTTAAAAAGGAAGGGGGAGAATTCATCTTGTTTAAAGACAGAAGTTGTTTTTATCTGTGAATTTTTTCTAGCATATATTTAAGAGTTCATAAAAATATGTATTTGAGATGGAAGAAATCTCATTTAGTGGGATGATCTTTCATTTGAGAGTGTGTAAAACTGGCTTTACTTGCAGTTACTTTTTGCCTGGCATTTGAGTTTAAAATGCTGTTGTTAGAGCACTCTTCCACATTGCCTTCAGACAGCACTTCCACTCTTGTTGCCAAGGCTTTCAAAGATTTCCTGTGAAATTAGGTTTTACCAGGTTAGACTTTTTTTAACTTAAAAAAAAAAAAAGTAGGAGAAGTCTTTAAAAAATGTAAAGGTTGCAAATGTTTTTCTTCCCTCCATCAGTAATAGTGAGCTTTTTAAATATTGATCTTCTTCTGGACTATTTTCCCTGCCAGCCTCCCATTGTGTTTGATTCCTCTTCCTCTGAAGTACTTACTCCCTGTTTGTATCTGATAGGATCTTGGGAATCAGATGCAATTTGGGCATTGTACATGGTGGCTTTAAGGCACCTCTGTGTTTTTAGACTGTTCTTTTTTGTGTACAGACAGTGAAGTTGTTCTCAGGAGGTGCACCTGGTGCACAGGAGCTGCTCTCATCCCATCATTTGGTCCCCCTTGCCTTAACTCCTGCTCTCCTGACCTGCCTGAGCCTGGCTCACACACACAGCCCAGCTCCAGCTGAAATTCCCTTCCTGTAGTTGGAGGCACAGGGAAAAGTGCCTCAGCTGGAAGGCACATGACATGTTCCCCCTTTTACAGGTGGAGAAACTGAGGCACGGGGTTTGTCCATTCTCTTTGGCAGGGCTCCTTCTCCCCACACTGTGCTTTCCCTGGCTCCCTAGGGAAGATGGGCCAGAGCTAAGACTCTGAACACGGATACTTTTGCCACAGGGACTGGATTATGTGGGAGGCTGGATTTGTGCTTGCTGCTTCATGTTCTGAGTGTGCATTTCTGCTAAAGCCTTTCCCTGGCTGCTGGCTGGCTCCTGGCTTCCAAGAGCTCAGCCCCATTTTTCCTTCAGAAAACAGAGGATCCAGGGGAATTTATAAGAGCACTAACTCAAAGCAGACACGTGGTTTCCAAAATTGAATCTGGCTTTCCACGGCTTTTAGCAGAAGGGTTGATTTGGGTCAAAATTAATGCAAACACTTGCGTAGACCATTTAACGTTTAGTTTATGGACCTGTTAAGGCAGCAGGATAATCCCTTTAGATTACCCATGTAATTCCTAGTGAATATTTATTTTAAAGTGACTTCAGTGCCCTTAGTCATTAGCGAAGGTTAGTAATGCCTCTCACAGCTGCCAGGCTCGGTGCCACAGCATTTGTCAACGGGAGGGTTTCTCCTTTTCTTCCCCTTCTTTTTTTTTTTTGTTTGTTTGTTTGTTTTTTAACATTTCTCCAGCTCTTACCGGCTTAATCCCACGAGCTCACCTCAAATCGCAGGGAAGCACCTGAGCTGCCTTTGCCAGTGTTGGCTTCCACTTGGGCGAGGCTAAGGAGGGTGCCTAATCCCGGGCTTTTCTCCTGCTGTCTGCCGAGGGTGTTGGGTACACAGCCTGCGTGGGCTGTGGGGGGAGGATGGAATATTCTGTGGGTTCAAGGACACGCTCCCGCTTTAATGTGCGCAGACATGCTCCCGCTCGCTCTCTGATTGGCAAGGTTAACTCGGAGAGGCTGCAGCTTTTTAAACTGATTTGATTAGACCCACTACTTTATCCCATTCCCTCCCCCACCACTTGGCCCACCACCTCCTGATCCTTTTAACACAGCCCTTGGTCCAATAACCAGACGGTCTGATTTATTTTTTTTTCACCCCCTTTTTCCAATTTTCGTGCTGAATTTTGACATTTTGTAAAATAGATTATGCAGCCCTACAGGGAAGATCAGGAGGCAGTATCTTAGTCTCAGGGCTGGGTTTTATTGTGAGTGGTTGAGAGGCTGGGATGTGCCTCCTCTTCCTCACTCTCCTCGGCTCTGCACCTTTCCCAGCTCTCAGTGTGCATGTGTGAATTCAGGGACATAAGGTTTAAGGCTTGGACACTCCTTGCCCTCCAATTCCTCTTTTCTCTGCAAAACCAGGGCTGGGGAGAATTACATGCTCAGCCCAAATTAACATGGCACCCCAGGTCCTCTTCTGCTACGGTATGACGTGTTCACTGTCTTCAAAAATAAACATGGACAGTGTGGATAGAAAACTCCCATACCCTGTAGGAGCAAAATAATGGTGTATTTCAGTAGCAAGCATTACTAGTTGGGATTACTTTGGGAGATCAGATCACCCGTAGCTTCCAGGCTGGCTGACAAGTGGGATGGGCTCTGAGGGGCCATGAGAAGCTGTTTTGGCACTAATGCCCTCAGCCCTTGGGACAGCAAGGGTGGAGTGGGCACCAGCCCAGCCTTCCAAGGGTCTGTGGCCCTGTTGCCATCTTTAGCTGTTGTGCTTTAGCACGTGGTGTGCTGCCAGTTTGCAATCCTGGGCTCTGCCTCTGGGACACAGCTTATGTTTGTCATATTAAATATCTCAGGGGAGTTTGGAGCCTTGTGCACATAGGCACCTCTTGCCAAGTCTCTCTAGTCCTTCTATAAATAAGTAAATAAATCACAGGGTCTCCCAAGCCCAGAGAGCCCCAGTTTGCAGAACAAAACCACTGGAGAGTGACCAGCACTGCTGAATTTTTGGGAGTCTCAGACTGGTCCAGGGGAAGCTGCATCTCATCTCGTTATCACTTACCTATTTGTTCACCAGACCTGATCTAAAATGGTGTGGGCTAGTTGGGCAGCTTGGCGCTGGCAGGGTCAAAATCCAGCGACCAGGACCGACCCTGTGGAATCACCCTGGTGAAAGAGCACAGAATATAGACAATCCCCTACACACAATGTATTAAACCTTGACATGCTGCATTACTTAAGAGGTCTCGGGGAAAATTAAAACCCTTTTGACTGGGTTTTGCAATGCAGGGAAAATTTTAGTGACGTTTAAAAGGTTTCTCTTGTGTTCCTCTAATGGGATAAATAAAAAAAGGCTTGTTTTAGGCCAGCAAATGGGGGGACAATCCAATTTCCCTGATTCCATCAAGACACTCTTAAAGCATTAGCTTGTGCAGTTTTAAAAAAACCCACAACAGACTGACCCCTCTGCCTGATGGCTTTGAAAAGTGTCCTGATGTGGAGGTATTTATCCTCCACCACATGCTTCATCGAGGCACTCCAGCAGCACTCTGAAATATACTCCTTTGTTATTAAACTATTTAGGAGGACAGCATGCACAGGAGGAAACTCAAACACCAGTTTATTATGTACTGCAGCCATCCACACTGGGGCTGTGCTCAGAGACTAATGTATGATGACATGCTCTTTGAATTCAGTGCTTGGAAGGGGAAAAGGATGTCATTAACATTTCTGATCAGAGACTGAAACCTAAGTGTGCCCTTAACTTTCTGGTTTTAAGCGTAGTTTTGCCTCAATATAAATAAAGATTCCCCTGTGGAATATTATACTTGCAGTTTGTTTCCATCAGTCAGAAAGATTAATGTATCAACACTTACTCCGGAGGGGGCTCTGGGGATTGATAATGGGAGATACGAAGCCTTTCACCTCGAGGTCACTGGTTCAGCTCTGCCCCACGTCGGCCGCCACCACCGGTACCTGCCATCTGCTCCTCCCCAGCGTGGAATGGGCTGGGCCCAGTTCTGGGCCCAGCTGGTCCCAGGAGGCTCCCTGGGCTGCTTTAGTAGGAAATGGGATGGACCTGCTCAACTCAGCCCCAGATGTGACGGCAGCCCCAGCCCTGGGCTCAGACCGCGCACCACCAGGGAACTTGACCTTCTGCCACGCTTGTACAACCCATGAATGGTGAACCTGTTATCCCTGCCCTGTGCAGAATAACTCATTCAAAGAGTAGGACATCCCTGAACATAAATCTGTCTGTTATAAAGTTGGCTGCGGTTTTCCCTGGTTGCCTCCAGCTCCTGCTGAATTTCATTAGGAACACCTCTATTATACAGCACAAGGAGGGAGCAAGTGCTGCCTCTAGACTTTGAAAGAGCCCTTTAAAGTGAAGATCAATTTTGCATCTCACTAAATAAGTAATGACAGACCAAACTGCAAGTACTTAGTTCAGCTGTATTTTAATAGCACTGTGGCTCCATCGAGAAATTCCAGTTACTGATGTAGTTTGATGTCCTGAGGCAGTTTTCTCCAGACATTTTTCCTTTTTTTTCTTCAGTATTGGCACTTCATTAATAGCTGTTTGGAAACCTGACTGTCTGTGAATAAGCAGCACCAATAAACCTTTTCCCTCACTATTTATTTCTCCTTTCTTCCATCGGGAAACAGCCCCAATGATCATAGACTGAGTTTTCAGAGTCTGGCGTGTAGTTGTACATGGTGGTGGATGAGCAAACGAAAGAGCAGCTTCATGCCTTATAAAATAACAAATGGTAAATCAGCTACTAATACAATTCACAGAGGCTGCTAAAAGGCTGCTGAATGTCACAAAAACAGCAACCCTTTGAGGTGATGAGACGGGAGCTTCTTAAGTCAGCACGTGCAGTCGGCTTCTCCCTGGCAGTGGTCCACTTCGGGGCAGGATCCAGGCTCTGCTGCCTTCCCCCTCTGGCAGACAGCTGTGAGTGTGCAAATGTCCTCTCTAATTCCAGATTAGCCAGGAAGAGGAGTCCTCATCCTTAAGAAACAGTGCTTGGGAAGGAAAGGCTGTCTAGAGGCTGCAGGGCACAGCGCTATCCCGAGGTGCTCTGAGTTGTCTGAGCAAGGTTCCTGTCACTGGGTTTGTCTGAAGGAGAATTAAAAAAAAAGTGCCTTTCAAGCTGAGGGCTGTGGCCACTGGAAGTCAGCTCCCCTGCTAGCCCAGGCTTCCCCAAGCTCGGCTTAATAAAATCCAGATCTCATTTAATGAGTTCAGAGGATGGTTCAGGCCATCCCAACATGAAAAGTGCTGGTTTTGCACACCAAGCCAAGGAAGGTTTATGGGACCAAAACAAGAGTCTCTGGAGGCTTTATCCTCACTGACTTAGAGGAGAAAAAGCTCCCTAGGCCATTAGCAGCACCTCTGCTGCTCCTGCAGCACATTGTGGCTCTGCTTTTATTGCAGCTGTGCCTGTCACCATCACGATACCACAACGTCCCTGACAGTTCTCCAACGCTGCCATGAGATTCTTGGGCATTTCAGCTGACCCTGCTTTTGCCCAAATCAGGGGAATCAAACTCATGGGTTCAGACAGGCACTGCTTTAGCCCACACAGGGGTGGTTTCCCTGCTTTCTTTTGGATTTCTTCCTCTCTAATGGTCACTCAGTTGTTGGCTTTAAATGACAGTTTATACAAAGAGGACGCCCTGAAATGCAGAGTGGCAGCACTGAGGCCATTGAAGATGACAATTAAAAGTGCAACATCTCCTTGGCCACCCAGGGCTGTGGGTTCAAGCCTGCAGAGGAAGAGAGGTTACTTCCAAAGCCCTGAATCCCTTTAAATAAATATCAGCCAGCATTTGCCTGCCGTCAGCAAGGACTGAGGTGAACCGAGCAGTGGCAGCAACGCTCTCGGCTCCCGCTGTCTCCCGTCCAGCCTGCTAAATTTAGCAGCCTAATCAAGCTTCCTTCTCTCTCTTTAATCAGGTGGAGCAAGTGGCATGTTGACTTGCTGGTTGGCGCTGGATCCCATCCTGCTCTCGGCGTTCCAGCCCACGGCAGTGCCCGGGGCAGCCATATGTGGGGGAGCAGCACGACTGATGGGCCACCGCGGCAGCGCTTCCTCCTAATCCCTCTGCTCCCACCCACACGTGCTGTCCTGATATCCGACAGCCGGTCCCACGCGGGCACGGGGCCAGCGGTGACTTTACAGGCTTTGTGGCAGAGATTATTTAAAGGAGATTAACCCTTCTAAACCCCTTAGATTTTAATTATTTCTGTATGTATTTATAAAACCTGCAGTCTGCTAGTTCCAGGGCACAACTGCCCCAGTCCCCATCCTTAACCTGGATTCGTGAGTATACAGCGCAGCCATGTTACGGGGCAGGGGCTGGGCTGGACAGGGCTCACTGGACTTATTTATTTATTGCCATTTTGGAACAATTCACATCTGGGATGAAAATGAAACGTTATGGTTTCAAATTGTAAAAACAGCTAATAATTTGGATGACTTTAAAATACTAACAGGGCATTAATTGAATTGTTTGAGTCAATGCAACATCTCTCACTAATTATTTTGGTTTGGTTCTGTGAACATGAAGCACTATGTACGTCTCTGAAGACAAGGCTCTCTGTAGGGCTGATACACTGGAAGCCAGGAGAGGAAAGGCCTGTTTCTTTCATTCAGTCTGCTAGCAAGTATTTTATATGTATAATGATGCTGTGAAATCATGAAGTCCTGAAAACTGTCATGGCTAACAGGTACTGGAGGGGGGAAAGCAGGGAGGGAAAAAAGGGTGTGCACCTCCATCCTCTCATGCTTTCTCTCCTATTAGTCATGTTAGTCAGTGCTGGGCTAATTAGGTTGTTGGAGTAAAGGAGTGACAGAGGGAATGTTTCTACTCTGCATGCAAGCTGTAAAATCTAAATGCAAGTGGAAATATCCTATTTCTGTTTCACAGCACAACCTGGCTTATTTCAGGTGATGCACACCTTACGATCTTTAAATGTATAGAGAATCATAGACTCCTAGGAGGGGATTGGAAGGGACCTTAAAGATCATCTCATTCCAACCCCCTGCCCTGGCCAGGGACACCTCCCACTAGATCAGGTTGCTCCAAGCCCCGTCCAACCTGGTCTTGAACTCTTTAGGGATGGGGCAGCCACAGCTTCTCTTGGCAACCTGTGTCAGTGCCTCACAGTAATACCCTCACATGTCTGCCTGTTCTGTAAATGCAAGCATAAAAGGTGGCTGTTAGAAGGAAACAAACCCCACAGCATTATGGACGTCAGTGGTCTGAGAAAAAAAGAGGTCATTTTGAATGCATTTCTTAAAATCAGATGAATTTTATTTATTCTTGTCTCCCAAGCAAGGAAATAAATGCAGACAGTGCCAAGGAATCCATAAATAATTTTTTTTCTTGGAGAATCTCTTTAATATGCACACTGTCCTGCTTCTGTAGTAGTGAACATTTGACCAGTAGCAATTAATTTCTTATCACAGTCTTTCTATGAGGTAAGAAAACATTAGTGTCTCCATTAGGAGGTGGAGAACAGGAGCTCTCCCAGAGCAAATGATGTGCCCAGCTTCATTCCTCTGCCCCAGGGCTTGCCAAGAGCTGCTGGAGGGAGAGGGCATTGCAGGGTATTGCAGGGATACCTCTCCTGAAACCTGGCTGGGTGCTCCTCTCCAGGCAGATCCATCCTCCTGATCAAATGATAGACTCAGAAAATGTTCAATATCTGTATATTTCAGGATAAATGTCACTAAGCTAATGAATTTTCAGCAGCTTACTGTGAAGCATACAGTATTTCCTTTAATGGCAGATGGGAAAAGGGAGAAGGAAAAATAATAAAAGTCCCTGGTATAAATCTTTTCTATGTAGAAAGGATGAAAGGAGGGTTTCTTACTGAACCGACCTTACGGAAAATAGCGTGTGATCCCATAGCATGTAGATTATTAGGCAAAGTGTCCCAAAGGTTAATATATCTCTTCTCATTAAAATGGGTAGGATCTCCAGCTGAAAGTCCTGGACCCGTGTGTCCAGCCCTGGGGAGGGGGAGTGGGAAAGCAAAGGGTTAAATTTCGGGGCTGTAGAAGCAGATTGTGTTTTCCTTCTATGATGTGGGCTGACAAGACATCAGTATTCTATTCATCTGTTGGGAATTAGGCTGTTAATCCAATCAATGACTCTTGAGCTAGCTGCAGCCTGCCTCCCCACTGGGGAACAATCGGATCAGACGGGAGATTGTTTAAGAGCACAGAGCGGTCCCGGTGTCAGGTGGAATTTCCAAGCGTTCCCTAGTGAATTGGGGATGGGAAAGCTGTCTCAGCCCATTTATCCTGCCCCTTAAATAACCAGGTATCTGCCTCAGCCACACTAAAGTGATAAAGCAGTACAGGAGCGACTAACTTTTACACGAGGAGGGGGCAGGGAAGCACCCTGATAGGAGAGATTTTGGGATCTTGCCCTTTGGAATACCATCCTGTTCACAGCCTGGGATCACATTTGCGTGGTTTGTCGGAGTGTGGCTCAGCCACGGCGCCGTGACACTTGTTACAGCTTTAGGCATTGACTTTTCCAAACACATTTTTGATCCCCGCAGCTTCCTGGCAGCTTTTCTATTGCACCAACACACTCGTTTGATGACCAGCAAGATGCCTGGTGCTGGAAGTAACAGGCAGTAGCAAATATTCTTTGGATAACCTATAAATATGTCCAAACACACAGCTGTGCACAGAGTGCCGGCTGCAAAACAGGATGAAAATGCTCAGCAGCAAAACAGCCCTGAGAGTTTCGGTGCTGCTGAGTGAGCTGCTGTGTAGGTTCAGAAATCGGTTTGTTCTGCAATTAAAGACAGCCATGTCTGCATTGGGATATTGAGAGCCTGTATCTGTGCCAGCAGCACTACATGCTGATCATAGTAGATGTGATAAATCCCACTGAAATTGCACTTGGAAATATAGGTACGGCACCAGTTAGAAAGTAGGGCGATGAGGGATTAGCGTAACCCTGGCACACTGAACTCCTCAGGCTGGGGGCGTTTGGGTGCATTAGCAGATGCAGACTCCGGGAGGGAGCCAGTGGTGCTTCCTGGGCATCCTGTTCTCTCTGAGCTTTCTTAGAGCTGCTTTTAACTCCAAATTAGTGCTCCTAGATGAACCACGAGTATGAGCTCTGGCAGCGAATACGAATAGGGAGGTCCCCAGGCAGAAAGATCCCCAGCTCGTAGGCTTGGCTTTAAAGGGCTTCGACATCCCTCTTCCCTTGATCATAATTTTGAATCAAACAAAAGCTAATGCAATTTTCCTTGCCTTTCAGTAGCAGATTGTGCTGTAAGGGTTCATGCCATTAGAAATGTAATAATTGCTTCTCTATGCAGATCTAATTTATCTGTGAGGCACTTAGAAGATAGGCCAAATGATAGCCTGGCAGTAGACTCTGGAGAAGGGCCCAAGAGGTGATGATAAAAATCTGTCTAGCACCTTCCATCCTCAGGGATATCTGCCCGGCACAGTGCAGGAAAAGGCCTGAATGGTAGGAAGGGGGCAGAGGAGAGAGCTGAGAGCTCTTGGGGAGGGACAGCTCAGTAAGAGAGGGGTCCCTGCCAAACCTACCCACATGCAAGGGGAGGTGGAAGTTAACTGAGGAACCAAACTTTGAAGATACCCAAGCCCTGCACTTGCCAGCCTGGGCTGTTTGCAATCCCCAAATAACAGCTGTTCATGACCAGTGCATGGATTTTGGGTTTTCTTCTGCCAGAAGTATGGTATGTCCCATCCTTGGGGAATGCCTGAGCTGCCTTCAAGCTGGGACCAAAGGTGCACCTGGTGATGTCTCACAACAGCCTATGCCAACATTAACAACCATAACCTTACAAGCACTTCACAAACACCAGCCAACTAATTATCCCCATATGGGCCACCTACTTAAAACACCTGGTGAAGGTGAGCAGTCACAAATATATTTTGCTTTAGCAAAACCAAAAGTAGGGAGAAAACATAAAGATCTGCTTTATTTTTCTGGGATCAGAGCTATTTGGGATCCTAGACTTTGGCACAAAGCTGTTGGATGGTCTTGTTTCTCAAATTGCACTGATGCTGGCATTGCTTTAAGGCTCAGGAGGCAACTAAAAGCAAAAGTCTGTGTGTATGTGGGTGCACACTGGCTTAAGATATGGATTTTAAAGGAACAGGATCACATGTCAAACTAAACCATCACTTTTCTATGCCAGCGTTTGCCACTCCTCTATCTGCTTCACTTGGGCAAGCATTTGACATGTATTAATGTACATGTACAAACCCAGTCTGCTGCATTCAAAAACAGTGTGAAAATGAATATAAAGGCTGGGTTAAGGCCACCTACTGAATTGTTTGATGGAGTTCAGACTGGTTATTTTAACCCCCATTGCCTGGTTTTACGTATTCATGGGTATTAACATGTAAACTCTGGTGTGCTTTTAGCTGTAGCCTCACCCTCAGTCTTGTTGGAGATAAAATTTCTGAGAGAGAATAAGAAGATGATGAGGTTAAAGTAAATTGTTGGGAAGTTGAAGTCTAAAGTGGAAATAAATGAGAAATAAAACCCTTTTTAAAAGTGGAGGGAAGTATTTTCTTGCTATTTTTCATCTCCCTGGCTTGAGTGAGTGTGTGTCGTGAGGCTGCAGAGATTTATATTACAGCTCCTAAGCACCAGTGCTTGTTCAGAGGCTGTATTATTCTGGCCCTTTTTATTCACTCACCTTCTAAAGATGTAGTGTAAATATTTATCTTCCCTCTGGCCCATCCGTGCTGCCCAGGACCCGGCGCTGTTAAACACTCTTATCACCGCATCGTTCTTATCTCCTGCGATCCCTGCCAACATTCGGCGCCTGTCAATGGGAACGAGTGTGCACCTTGAAAGTTGCCACAAATGAACAGAAAAAGAGGTGACATGGGGGAAAAAATACCTTAAAATGAAAAGCAGAAGTGCTATCCCTCAAAGGGAAAGGACAGTGTAGATGTTTTCTGCTGTGCTTTTCATGGTGCGCTCACGGTGTCTGCGCTTGGGGATGTGATTGAAGGCACTGAGATGAGGCCTGTGTGGAGCAGCACTGGAGTCCCCTACACACCCTCATGCTGGTGTGGAGGCTGTCCAGCTCAGCATTATCACCTTCATCACTGGTCAGGCTGGACCAGAGCTCACCCAGGTAACCATCAAGGACTTGTTCTTCCTCTTTCTCTGCTAAGTGCTAAGTAAAACAGGTGAGATGCAGAAGAGGCGGCATCTCCCTTAGGGCTACCCTCCCTCTCACAGAGATTTCTGCACACAGCTTGTAATGAGGCAGGTCTGGACAATCAATGTTTATAGCACACTGTTTAAACTGTCCTGTGAAGCCACAGCCAAACACTGGCCAGTCAAGGTCTACTTTCAACAGCAAGAAACAGCAGCTATGTTTTATAGAGTGTACAGCATCTCAGCAGGGCTCAGCCGAACCGTTTCCATGTCTCTGCCCTTCAGTCCAGAACTTGTGTTAGGTTAAGCAGGGAACAGAAATTCCCAAGGAATGAACATGGGACGGCAACACCGATATAATCCTATCACTTATGAGACAAAATTGACGTGCAGAAGCCATAGTACCACTTAGCGGATAAGACAGTTGGTCCATCTGCGCTCGGTCCATCTTCTCTCATTTCTCTTGCTTAAATTTCTCAGGAGCAGCACAAAATCCTGTTATCCAATAAGTTATCCACTGGTAGTTGGATTTTCATTGAGTGACATCTGTCGCAGACCATTGCATGTAGGAGGTACTGCTGATTTTGTAGCATCTTTTGTTTGGATGGGTTTGGTAGACATGGACATTCAGGCTTTGGTTTTGAAGTATTTGGAAGTGCTCTCATCTCCCTCAAAGCTGTGCAGCTTGGCTGTCATCCTGCCATGGCCAGATGTGCCAGGAAGCTGTAAAAGGCATCCAGGATGGCACCCGACATTAGGAGGCAAAAGGAAAGCTTGGAGTCAGATCTGTTGTTGGTCAGTAACGTTCATGTGTGGGATTGAGCACTCTTACACTCGAGTGTGTAATGGTCTTTCTTTCCCTTCTGATTGTTTTCTGTCTACGTGTGTGGGTTTCTGCCATTTCCAGGAGCTCCTCCTTTCTATAGATGGAGCATTGCTAAAAGGGGTCTGGGACAGGCACCTACCAGGGCCTTGCAAGCCTTTACAGAAGGTGTATTACTGCTTTGAGCCTGGCTTTTCCCACCTTTTGTGTTGAAGTTCACTGAATTAGAGCAGGTTGCCTCCTTTTTAACCTGTCACAGTGACACATCCCAGCTAACACGTGATGATGAAAGAGCATTTCTCAGAGGCATCCTGGCACAGAGCAGAGCTTGGCATTGTGTGTTGGCCTCAGAGCTGCCCATCTCTTCTTCTGCACTCCCCAACATCAGCTCCCCTACTCAACACCTTCTCTTTGGTACATCTGCCGAAACTATCCATCTGATCACAATCAGCATCTCTGTTCCTTGATCACTGTCAGCATCTCTGCATTCCTCCCGGCTGTGGAGGATGCGCTCCAGGTGCCCTGCTCCTGACTGGTGCCAGCAGGGTGAGGCTGCACCAGGTTGTCCCTGTCCACTCACTGGGATCACTCATCCCAACAGAGGCACATCCTGGGAGAAGAACACACTGCACCTCCCTAGGATGCTCTAGAAACTGCTGCTTTCTGTCTCATGTTGGGAAATATCCCTTGCATCAAGGCCATCTTAATTCATCTTCTGCACACTGTGTTTCATTGCAAAACAAACATTTCCAGCTTCTCGTGGGCAATATTCGTCTCACATAATTCCCACAATAGGAGCTGCAATCCTCACTTTCACAGCCAATCTTTGATTAGTCTCCAGGTGTGACCGTTTTGCTCTGAAGGCTCAGCGTTGCCGTACCTGGAGCAGCCGGGCACGTCAGGCTCCGATTAGCCACGGTGCTCCAAAAAGCCAAATCAAAGAGGGATTGAGATCAGCAGCTTCCCGAGGGCATTTCAAGGCCTTTAGTGAGTGACCACGCTAAAGCTTTTTCCATTTACCTGGATTAAAATTTGTCACAGAGGAAATACAAGCAAATAGCACAGCATCTGAGGAGTGTAACAAATAGCATTTGGCCGGCCGGAACGCGCAAAGGGGGGGGAAAATCCGCAGCGTAAATAAAGTGCAAACCATGTTTGCATAACATTGGATTAATAGTTCTTTATAAAAACCACACTGGGATTAAAGACACGCATCTCCTATGCCAGGACTCGCGCTCCCTCCTTAGCCCAACAGATGCCAGGAAGTACATCTAAGAGAAATAAAAAGCCTCGTTAGATCCAGCCGGCTGCTGAAGCAGCAGTGCTTTCCACAGGCCTT
Organism: Neopelma chrysocephalum; assembly: GCF_003984885.1. Classification (NCBI taxonomy): domain Eukaryota; kingdom Metazoa; phylum Chordata; class Aves; order Passeriformes; family Pipridae; genus Neopelma; species Neopelma chrysocephalum. The sequence continues at coordinate 1,868,208 of NW_020897761.1, read as the reverse complement.
TGGAAGAGGAACAAATGGCTGTAGTATCCTGGAGCAGTCCTGTGTGTTTTATAGGGAGTTCTGCAGCAAAGTGTTCCTATGGAAAGGGATTTCTGCTGCACAGCTCCGGTCCCATTCACCTGTGGGTTTTGTCGGCTGCAGTTTTGAAGGCGGCGATGCGGAGGGGAGCTGGCTTCCCATCCCCCAGCCCACATATTTGACATCCTGCCTTTCCAATAACTCATCTGGAGCGCTGCTGCCTCTTCTTCCCCAGCCCTGCTCCGTATTTTGCTGAAGTCAGTGCCGGCCCTGTCACTCCTCCGAGCAGGCACGTGCTTAAGGAGCTCTCGGGGGCTCTGGCTCAGATCAGTTACCTTATTAATGTGGAGTAATCAATGGATGCCGTCCTTGATTCCTTCAGTTCTTTGGCTTGCAGTATCTCTAATGACACCCATTTGCATTATGTCCCTGCAGTTTGGGCAGAAATAGGCTCCTGAAATGAGGAGTCTTCAAACACTGGTGTGAGTTCACTGATGTGAATGGAACATAGTGGCACATTCCTTTGCTTGGAAAAGACATGAAATGGATATTGAGGCAGCAAATGCCTGTTACATCTGGCTTTTCTCTTTTGTGTCTGTTGCTGTGGTTGTGTTGGTGCAATGTCCCAGAGCAAAGGGTGGCACCTCCCACCCTGAAACACAGATGATTCCTAGTTTTTCAGCTCAGCAGGGTTAATATCACAGAATAGCAGGTGGGAAACCAGAAGTCTCCAGCTATGGGTGAGATTTCTACCTGTTTTCCTGTTCTCCTTTTCCCTTTCGCCTGCTCCAGAATCCACAACAGACACCAGAATTTGCACCTTAATCCCAAAGATGATGGTAATTAAAAACTTAAGTCTCCATAGACAGATGCAAATAAATTAAGGAGGCAAAGAACTGAATTAGAGGCTAATCCTGATGGGGTAGTGAAAGCAAAGTGGCCAGTAATTCTTTCCTTCTGTTATTTCACCTGTTCTGGTGGCAGGACGATGCTGTGGCGGTGTGAGGTGCCTGGGTGTGCACTGCTGGATGTGCCACATGTGCTCTCTCCAGCAGAGCCTAGGGAGGGACTCAGGAGCCTGGGAAGGGGACACACTTCCCAAAGCACTGCAGCTGGTGCAGTGGTGTATGTGTTAAGCTGGAAGAGGGGTCTGTGTGCCAACACCTACAAATCATGTGGTTTGCTTTGCCCTTGTGCTGCAGGTGTTTCACAGGCATGAGTTCGGCAACCTGCTCATCCCTCAGCACTGTGCCCTTCCCTCACCCAACAGAACTTACCTGGGCTTTGGGTAGACCTGAATTCCAAAGAGCAGGAACCTAAGATTTATTCAGTTGGAGAAAAACTGGATTTTCTTCCCTCTGTGTGATCCTTTGTGCTAAAGAGTGCAGCACAGTGTCCCGGTGCTTTACCCTTCTCTCAAGTAGGCCAAGGCTGGGCTTGCACTGAAACATCTTGCACTAAAGCATCAGGATTAGTGAGAATCCCAGAGTAAGGCCATAGGATTGAAATCCTTCATTTTTATGGGATGGAAGTGATAACACTATGAACTGAATTATACTCAAGTCATGGCGTGATCCACGCACTCTTATGGGTGGATAGGTATTGATTATGTGTCAATATGGAGTGATGGGTGGAGGATGATTCAAATCCCAACTGTCAGGTAGCTGGATGTCCTGGTCTTTTTATCTAGTCCATTAAAACATTGCTGTGATTCAGCTTATTTATTTAAAACTGTGATTTACTTGTGTCCCCACGGCATTGCCTATACCTCTAAAATCAAGTCTCTCTCTCTTTTTTCAGGATGGGGAAGGCCAGACTGCACTCCATTATGGTAAGCTGCCTCTCAGCTTGGTTGTCCCCTCTTAACAGGATGGATTTGCAGCTGGAGTAAATGCTCAATGCACAGAAAGCAAATTTCAGGAGAAAAATGAGCAGGGAAGCTGGATTTGATTACCTCTGCCGTCAAATCCAGCACGGTAGGAGTAGGAGCCTTGGGAGAAGCAGCAAGGAAAACTGCTGTCTTCCCTTCCTTCTCCTCTGCAAATGTCACCTTAAAGCCTTCCTTTGCCCCCAGTTAATGATGCAGAGTTTTCCTGTTCACCTTTGCATCTCTAAGATGTGGTTGTGCCACCTCCAGACCCAGGAGTGGCTCTGATTAGGGAATGCCAAATCCCTGGGCCTTCAGGGAGGGTCTGTATCAGTTTTAACAGGTTACACAGGTGAGGGGAAGGGGATGACCAAGGTGGCCTTCACCTCTACGTGTCCTGATGACAAACTTGTTTCATTGTAGCTGAGAGAGCAGCAGCTTCTCTACTACCAAAATCAGCAGGGGGAAGTCACAGTTCGCATCCCTCCTACAGTTACAGGCTAATTAGATGCATGGTTTTATAGGATTCTTTAATTGAAAGATTGTCCTATCTCCAAATGAGAAGAGTAGAGACTGAAGTGATGCATGTGGTGCTGGTGTGTGGGGGAATATGAATAAAGTATCGATTTAATCTGGATCATAATTTTTTCCCAAAATTAAGACATAGCCAGTTATTATTTTGTACTCTCTCTTGATGCCTGTCACTGTAATTAAGAGCATACTTGTCATTCTGAAGTGTTTGTGTCTTTCTCTCTCTCCCTGATCTCTCCACAAGGACATTAACAGGATGGCAAAATTGCTTTGCAGAGCATCAGTCCAAAGCACAGCATTTGGATCTGGAGCTAAACTCCCAGATTCCAGGGCCCCTGAACTGAGACTATAATTACAATAATGTGTGATTTCTCACCATGTCATCTTTCCTGTAGGATACTCTATTTTTCAAATTCCTATCATTGTGACTGGAGTAGTGAATCTATTGCTTAGCACAGCGTTGTCCACAGATTGACAGCACTTAAAATGCCACATTGCCTCCTTCTCTGCCTAATTCATTCCACATTTTGGGCTTTCTCTCTCCTGGGAAGATGCTTTCCCTGCTCCCAGCTCCAGGACTGACATCTGCCTACGGAGGGGTGCACAGTACATGACTGTAGGTCGTGCACAAGCGTAGCACATATATAACTTATCCATGAGAATCTGATTCAAGCAAGGCCAGTATGTGGAAAAAAAAGGGTGGATGCATCACCTGAGTGTAAATTCTGTGGAGGTGGATCACTCTGGCTGGTGACTGAGGCAGCCTGTTTAACAGTCAAACGAACATAACTGATTTAATGAACGTTATTTCAGAAACGGTTTCTCTGATCCACCCTGACAGCTCAGATATTTCAATAGTGACAGTTTACCATGGTTTTCTTCCCAAATGCTTTAAGTGTTAAAGTTTTTTCTTCCCCCTTCCCACCTCTCTTCCCTGTATATTGTCTTAGGGAAGCCTTTTTGGCACACAGGTCCAGTGTGTCCATGGGTGCCCAGCTATTTCTGGTGACCATCACTGCACCCAGGCCATTCTCATTCCCTTACTTACTGACCTGATCATAAATCCCCCCAATCTTGGAAACAGCTTGTTAAATGAGGGACTGGTTTGGATTCAAGTGCCTGTTGGCCTGAATGGAACTTCCTGAAAACCCCCCAGTACCATTTTGGTCAGCACTTCACAACCAAGCTGTTAATTGCAGAGGAGAGGCGTGAGAGCTCCTATGAAAACTGTTTCTGAGCTGAGCAGTGCCTTCACAAGGCCTTCCCTTTTGTTGGAGGCTGTTCAGGGAAGGGTTAAATCCCATCAGCAAGGCCAGCGAGGCAGGCACTGCTTTTAGGGTGTCTGCATCCCTTTTTATGAGGCGGCGTGGCCTGACAGCTGTCCTTGTCCTGGTGACAGCTCTCCTGATTACAGCCGGTGTCAAACTGCATCCTGCTGCGGGTTATAAATCCTGCCTCCTTCCGATGGGCGCCGACCCCGGGTTTAATCGGAGGTTAAGTGGAGGCCATCCGGCAGCGCGGTCCGGAGGCACCGGATCACCAGTGGGACCCACTGCCGGGCCCACTCTGCCCCGGGCTGGAGCTGGGCTGGTCGCTCTGACCACGGTCTCCCTGCTGAAGGGCCCGTTAGCCTTCGGCTCCTCTCCATCCATCCATCCACTCGCCCACCGGGAATACTGAAATCATTGCTGCTGCCTCTCCCAGAGGAAATCAAGGCTTCTCCGAGCCGTGGTGGCCACGTGGCCGCGGAGTGGGCAGGCTCTGTATCCTCATGGGCGCCCCGGCTTCCCTGCAAAGCACCATCTGTTCGGCTCTGTCTGTGCTCTGGCAGGGCAGTGGGAGGGGATGCTGGAGGGAAAATAAATAATAAAAAAAAAAAAAAAAGAATTCATCATCTGAACCCTGAGGATTAATGGAGTCGGGAGGCGAACTGCGCTGAATGGAAATTCATCTTCACCCGTGCCAGTGTCAGGGCTGCCGCTCCGGCCCCTGACAAATCGAGGGTCCCAGGGTGCCATAAATCCAGCAGCTGTGCTCATCCCCTGGGATGTCCCCAGCCCTCTCAAGGACATGGGCTGTGCCCGACGGTGGCACCAGACGAGAAAGTGGCATTTCCCTGTGTGGGCACCCAGCTCCCCATCCCCAGAACCTGCCACCACAGCTTTCTTGGCATCTCTGGAAGTCTGATTTCTGCAAAGGGATGTGCCCCCCCGGCTCTTCAGCTCAGCCTCACCCACACCCACACCTGCTTCCTCACCAACCCCTTCCCCCTTTTTTCTTCCTTATTTTATCTCCAGTATGAGCTCCAATTGCACATTGACTTTATTTTAATGAGACATTGCTGGTTCAGTAGAGAGTTGCAGAGTAATGCAAAAGACTCTCTAATTACTAAAAGAGTCAGTCGGTTGCTTTATAAAAGCACCCAAAATACAATTAAAACCAATTGCTACCAATGCAAGAGGAAAGGTACCACCTTCACAACCTCATAAGGCCGTTTTGGCTTCTCTAGGATCTGCTTTGCATGGTCTTAAGGGAAAATCCAGGGTCTGGAACTTCTGCTGATATCAGCCAAGTCCATCTCTTAAGTGTTAAGAGTTTTCCTGATTTTCCTGGTTCTTTTATTTTTTTTTAGCATCCTTAGATAGGATTGTTACATCCTGGGGACAGAGAAGAGCTCAGGTCAAACTTGATTCTATCTTGGCAGAGAAAATCAGGGATTGAAAAATAGTTCCTAGTGGAGGTGCGAATGTGTGTGCCATGACCAGCTGTCCGAGGGCACGGACACGGCCCCTTGGAGCTGGTGCTCAGGGAGGGGATGGCCAGCAGCTAAAAACCATCCGAAGTTTCTGCAAGGAGAAATGATGGATGAAACCCAGGAGCGAGGCAGTACTGATGATGTCCTGCCTGGAATGTGCTGCCTGTGGAGCCCTGGGAGGTTCAGGAAGCAGGTAAGGGGCGGGGACTTACAAGGATGTTATACATAAATAGATACATTAGATACAGATATAGGTATAGATACAGATAAATGCATTATAAATTATTGGTGCAAAAGCAGGCAGGGAATGCTTTCCCAGGTGGCACTTTGGGGCTCTCTGCAGTGTTGCACCAGCACTCTGGGGCCCTTCCCAGGGTCAGTCTCCATTCCTGGATGTGAAGGAGCCCTAGCCAGCTGTGCCCAGGCTCCCTCTGTCTCAGGTGATGCCGTGCAAACCCCTGGGCTCCCGGCAGCTCCGTGTCTGGGCTGTGGGCTCTGGGGTGCTGGTTGCACCAGTAACACCTCCCCTGACTTCTGGCTTTGCTCTCACTCCGTCTTTTCTCCTTCCTTTGCACTATTAAATCCAAAGTAATACACTGTGTACTGAACACTGCCCCGAAAAATGATCTGCTGCGCCGGGCCAGGTGCTGAGACGGCGTTTCCTGCCTCCGGCACACTCATGGGAAGTCGCCAGCTACAGCCACCGCTCCAGCAGCGCCCATCACCGCCGCCTCGGGGCAGGATCCCCAGACTAACCCTTCCCTCTCTCCCTCCAGCTGCTACCTGCGAGTTTTTGGACATCGTGGAGCTGTTGCTGCAGTCGGGAGCAGACCCCGGGCTGCGGGACCAGGAGGGCTGCCTGCCGGAGGAGGTGACAGACTCCAAAGCCATCACTTCGGCTCTGCAGCAGCACGTCACCGGCGAGCCCTGACCCTGCGGGGGGACAGAGATGCTCTGCAATAACACCCCTTCCTCCCCTCCCCGCTGCCCTCCCCAGTCGCCTCGGGGCTTCGAGGGGACCTTTCAGAGCACTGGGTCTGGCCGGGCTCTCCAGCACGAGGGCCATGCACGTACCCTGGGCAGGATGGGATCAGAGTTCTGCATGCTCTGACATTTATCAGTATTTGAGGGGGGG
>NW_020897761.1:1793446-1861892 GCF_003984885.1 Neopelma chrysocephalum | reverse complement strand
AAAAAAACCTAGTAAATGCAGGTTAATTACAGTATTCCTCTTTCATCTGTATATAATCTTGCATTTAACGCTTAAATTACAAATAAGTTTGATAGTTTGCTTTTCTCCATTTCAGTTGGTTTGTAAACACTTCAGATGCACTAAATACCTTATAAGAGCCAACTGTTTCTCTGCTGAAAAGTACTGTATTTTCCTAATATTCTGAAGGTAGCAAAGGGATATGAAAGTGGGAACTGCACACAGTTCCTTGCAGAATAGTCACTTAAAAGGTCTCTATCACTGTGCTACTGAAGGTCTTCTGCAGGTACACACTTATTCAAGTATTGCAAAAAGCTAAGGCCACTTTTTCAAGAAAAGAAAGGGAACAAGATGGGATTTTTCAATCCCTCATTCCACCTCATGAGCAACAAGCCTTTTTTGAAAGACAGAAGTACTGATATCCCACAGCTCAGGTCATGGAGCATCCTGCTGTGAGAGAAGTACTCGTGCTCCGTGTCCTCACAAGCCTGGGCTTTCCCACCTGGTTCCGGGATCCTTCCCAAAAACGGAGCGGCATCTCCCCAGTGATGGCAGCCACTGCCCTGAACAGCTCGTGGGTCTCAGCAAAATGTCTCAAGCCTTGAATCTTCTAACGTGGTTGCACTGAGATAACCAGACCCAGGAATATCATCTTGTTCTTATAAAGGGGAAGTTGGGGAGAGAAGTAGAGAATTCAGCCTGTTTGTGGGACCTCAGGCTTCCCCATATCTCCTCATTACCAGCCCAACCACTGCAGTGATCAGTCCACGAGTACTCAGCCCACTCGAGGCTTTGAACATACACTCAACTCAAAGCAACTCAACACACTTGAGGTATTGAGATGGTAATTCCTGTACGTTCAAGTCTTTTTAGGGTTGCTCCTAGCAAGGATTGCTACCAAAAATAAACGGTGATGTCTGCAAAGGAATAAAGCCATCAGTTAGACACAGCTTCCTTCCGTCCAAACAGCTGTAAAAACAGTTACTGCTTCTGTTGAGGGTTCTAAAGCCAGCAGTTTATACCAGTATAAACAGGTATACAGTCTCCAACAGACCACAGTACTTTGTCAGGCCCGACTGTACAACCTCTTCCCTGCTGTTGGACAGACCAGAAACACCCCACAAATCTCTCAGAATGGCCAAAAAGCCTTGGGCATGCAGGGCAACCTTCCCAACCCTGACCATGGTATCTACAGAACAGAACCTAACCTGATGCTCCAGGTGCAAACCTACACTGCAGGTTTCTGTCCTCTTTCCTTAATTGCTGCCTATAAAAATAGCAATCCTTGCTACTGAAAAGATACACCCAGGAAAGGGAATCTGAGGTGGTGACCCAATCAGCGACACCATGCTGGTTAAATCTAGCAGCTTTAGTTTGCTTCTGTCTTAAGAGCTTCCTGGTTCAGCATCATGACATTTTACATGGACAAATGAATCACTTAAGAAAAAAAGCTGAGCAATGCTCGACCAGACTTCCAGCCAGCCAGAACACTGCGGGACAGACATGCATATGCCCGTTGGATGTGCCCCTATCCACCACTACCTCCTCCTTCTCCTTCCACTCACTAAGCTCCCATGGATATGGCTCCCCATTAACTCACAAGTGAGGTGCTGGCAACACTACATCTGAGAATCTGCATGGACCTCTGGCAAATCCAACATTTCCCAGTGCTGTCCCTGAAGAATTACCAGCTGTGTGTCATTGTGCAAAATGCAAATATTCCAATGATAGCTTTCAAAAAAACCCCCAAACACTAAACAACCCAACTAAAAAAAAAAGGTGGAAAAGAGAAACCAAACTGGAGCAGTAGCAGAGGTGTGCACAGTGGGGAGCCCAAGAACCAAGCAGATGAACAAAATGGTTGAGATCTCCCCGCCACGTCTGTTGTGGGCCACAGCATCTCTGGGGCACCTCTGAGGCTTCAGTGTCTTTCTGCACTCCAGCATGTCTGGAGAATTCGACTTTCCTCTGGGTCTCGTCCCAGGTTAGCAAACAGGGACATCCACTATTAAGGCATCAGAGTTCGACCCCAGATTGTCCGTGTTCCTCCAAGAAAAACACAAGGACGGGAGGAATAGGTTAGGAACGAGCACTCAGCAGAAGGACACTGCAGTTGAATCCAGCACCAAACCAACCATGTAACAGCTGCCCATGGTGCAGAAGTTCTGGGAAAGGAAGGAAACGGAGCTGGGAATTTTCACATCATTTTTCAGCTCAGCGCCCTCAACTCTCCATTGTCTCTGAACCAGGTGTGGTGAAACTCCACTCCTAGTCCTTGGTCACTGAGGTTCGGTTCTTCTCACCTTAACCCCCCCTCGTATCTGCCTCGAGAAGCTGGAGGTTTTGTGCGAAGAATATGGGACTTTGGAAGTCTCCAAACCAGATGCTCTCTCAAGTTCGTCTGTCCCAAAACACAAAACAGTGCAGCCAACTGCACAGGACACTCTCCTATAACCCACTTAATAAATTATCTGAAAATAAATAAAAAACCCACAAGCACAAAACATGCAGACAGTCAAGCACCAGACACCGCTTTCTTTGGTGAATACTCTCTGTTCTCTAAATTGTTCAAGTAACAGCTTCTCCAATTTATTAGGTGACAGTGAGGGAGAAAGCTGAGGGATTGAAGGCCAAATTTTTTGTGAGGAAACATTTTCCACTCCTGCATGTCTCGTGCCTGAGAAAATCCTGAGTATCCGTTATCTGGGAGCAGCTGGTGCTCCAGGAAGAGAAGTGCTACACGGTAGGAGGAAAGTTGTCCACGGGCTCATCTTTCACACTCGACATTAGGCGGCCGTTGTCTTGCTCCGCCTCAGGACCGAAGCAAGTTACATCGGCAAAGCAGCAAGAATTCTTTACTTGTATGCAGGAAGCAACATCATCTAATTTCCCTGGACTGGGCTGGCACCATGCTTAGTACCACATCATGGAAGAAAGATGAAAACCAGCTTCACAGAGAAGTGAATTAAATGGGCTCTGGAGCAGAAGGAATCGATGCACATTGTTAGGGCTGCAGGAGAAGAGGTGTTAAAATTATAACACTGTTCAGTATGGTAAGTCTCCACTTATGACCAAAACCTGACCAAATTGTTGCTTCTCCAAATTACTCACATTTCTAAAGACAAGTTGAGTACTGATGGCTGACAGCCATTCCAGCAAAACAGCCAATATCCCAACTCAACCCAACCCTTTCAGGGAACAAGCCGAACATGTCAAAGCCCCAAGCTGGGGCCCCAGACAGCCGCTGACAGTTCTGTGCTATAAATGCATTGGCACACGAACAGTCTTGAGCACTCCACAAAGCAGCCTCGAGTGAGGGATCAGCTTGTTCCAAACAATAAATCCGTAGTGAGGTCTCGAGTGGTAGCAGATGCAAGTTCAGGCTCCTTTCATCACATCTGAACTGCCTTGAGACCCCGTGCGTGGAAGTCCAGCCGCAGCACGAGCAGGTGGAGAGCAGGTCAGGGGTCAGGGAGGCCCTGATTCCGTGGTTCTGCAGCTCTGAGCTCACTCCAGCACTGTCAGACAAGCAGCAGCCTCCGCTGTTTCTCGTTTATCTGGTTCAGCACATCCACAGTGTCTCTGATTAAGGCCTCGAAGATCCCGTCTGCCAACTGCATCTTTACACACAGCTCATCCTCGTCGTAGTTCACCCACTGCGCTTCCTCCTCGTGGAGCTCCTGCACCTTGGAGGGAGAAAAGCAATACAAACATTACAATTCTGTTGCTCTAGGATAATATCCCCTGCAAAGTTCCAGAAAGAGTCCAAAACAGTGTGTATCTGCCAACAACATATCTGTCTTTGTAAGAGATTATAGGAAACGCTTGGAATAGCAAAATGAACACAGATCCCTGTGAGCCAGGCTATTTCACTGTATGAACGTTTTCTGCCTTTCACTGTAGCATCCATTTTAAAGGATTTCATATTCCCACACAAGTTTCACTTGAAAGAACTCAGATAATGGGATATTCTTGGCCAGCAGCAGAAGCTCTGTTAAGAGTCCCTAATTATGTTATTTGCAAGAAGCTGATTCGATGAGGTTTAAACTGCTAAGAAATGATGCAAAGGCCTTGAAAGGGGGAAGAAGAAAAAGAAAAGACTTTACTGCAGTTCAGTTTAAAGAACTTCAAGGAAACAACTAACTTCTCCAATTCTTCTGTATAGGAAGATAAAATGCTGGCATATGTTTCAAGACAGCATTACAATTCATTTGCACAGAATACTCCATGCTCTGTTGGATTTGCACAGCATACTCCATGCTTCATTGGATTTGACAGCATTATCACAAATGGAATTTTGTACCATTACATTCAAAGAGTACTCATTTCCTTCTATTCCTAAATGGTTGACGAGGAAAATCCTCTTTTACTGGTCAGTGACAAATAGGTGGTTTAGTATCAGACTGAAATATTTAATTTCATTCAGCAAATCAAGTTTTATTGAGAGTCTCCAAAACTGGACATCTCCAATTATACTTACTAAAAATTTGTCTTAGTGACTGTTTCAGTATTGCAGAGACACCTTAACAAAGCTCAAACTTTTTAGAAAAGAAGGAATAAATGCAAACATCGCTTGCATTTAAAATGAAAAAAAAAAACCTGTTGAAAGCTCTTTTTCTACTCAGCTTCAGCAGAAAGCTCCTCTGACCATAAATCTTACACTCTGAACTCGAAATACATTTACATGGTACAAGTGGGGCAGACACCTAAGCACTGCCAAATCAAAGTTAAACACACTGAAAAATCCACTAACCCAGGATCAATATGTAATACTGTTGTTTTCGAAAGAGAGGACATGAACTACAGCCCAAACACCCTCTCTTCCCTTTGCCTGAAGCTAGACCTCCCAGAAGCTGGTCTGCTTTGAAGCTGACAGCTGCTGTAGCATAATGATGATTCAATAACCCAAGCACGGTGGGAAGCCCAAGAACAGGCTGCTATGGGAACCCCGGGGAACAGGCACTGCTGCAGAGCTTGCAGCCATTCATGAGGCCTCAGTTATAAATGGGGTGTCAGTGTGACAGCTCCTTTCCTCTCTTAAGAGCTTGGGGAGAGGGGCAGGGATTTCCTGCAAACAGCTTTGGAAGAGTCACGCTACCTGCTTACAAATCTGTGCCAGCACAGGGAGAGCCTTTGTCCCACACAGCCATCAAACACAAGGCATTAATAATTAGGCTTCTTACTAATAAGGAAGAAGCAACATTATTGGCAATCAAACTTCCAATGAGTGTTGCAGGTGAAAAAATAATGTAAATGGTAGGCTAACAAGCAGCAGATAATTGGGTGTGGGTTTGTGTGGGGGTGAATGTCTGAAAGACTCCTGAACTCTCCCACAGAAATGTGCTGCCTGCAACCTGTATGTGCTGGTTGTAAATTCTGATAAAATAAACAACAGCAGCATGTCCCAGGTCCTCCCATCAATAAAGAGGCATAAGACAGGAGGAGAAATTTGCAGACTGATCATTTGTGGTGTGTCTGCACCACAGACTATTCAGATAAGGAAAACCAAGACGACTGGGGTCATGAAAAGAAGAGGTGGTGCCAGAAAGAATGGTTCCCTAAAAGCAGAAGTGGTTTGGGAAAGAAACCAGGGGGCCCAAAGTGAAAAGGTGAAGATCCTTGCTGCAGGAAAGATCCTGGAAATGGGGGAAGATCCTGAAGATGAAGGAGGTGGGTGGAGACAACTGCTGAGGGACGCCCAGGGACCTTGACCGATGACGTCCAAGGCTGGTAACCGGGAGCAGCTGCATGATTCTGACTGATGTGATTTTCTGCCTGACCCTCCCAGGCCAGCAGCCACCTCACTGCTAAAAGGTGAAGCCAAGACCTAAAGAAGGCACTTGATCCAGGCAGGGAAAGGTTGGATGTTTAATAGCAGGAGAATGATGAAGACAGGCCAACAGTATTGTGATTAATTTTCTCTTGCCTCTATCATTCCCCTCTCTCTCAGAGGCACAGCACACAATTTCCTTTGGCATTAGGAGGACTTCCTCGAGCATACTTTTGGAAAACTGAGAGAATGTGCAATTCAGAGCTGCAGGCAAGTCTTGTTTATAGTGTATTCAGAACACATGTGGACACTGCCATGCTGGCTGCAGCCATCTGAGCCAAGGCAGTTGCGACTGCTTTGTCTGGGAAAGGTTTGATCCATTCCTTGTGTTACCACAAAGTGCTCCTAAGCAATGGAGACAGTTTGCTTAATATCTGACAACTATCATGGCTTTCATGGAAATGGGCTTTGCCTTGTGTTCAGTACCTGCCCAGCATTTAAGTTCCTGCACACTGTCATGACAAAAGTAAAACTGCACCAGGAAGTAAGATCTCTATACCAGAGAGACAGTGCACTTGGGCAAAGTCAGGAGAACTACGGTTTTATTGAAACTGAATTCCATCCTACAGGAAAAGATAAATAGTGATGCAATGCAGAAGACTGACTGAGTTGTTGTTTTTTTTTCCTGTGCTCTTTCTTTTGTATGCACACTTTTTGTTTTAAAACAGAAAGAAGGAAGGGGGCATACATGCAAAAGGAAAATCAGGAGATAACATGGTCACACGATCCTGCTGGCCATCTGATAAATGTCACAGCACCTAAAAAACTTAAAGTAATATAATCAGAGTGAGTTGTCATGTTTCAATTTCTGGAGGTTCACGTTCAAAACCATGAATATCTCCAAAATAAATGACATTTAAGGAGTCACTAGACCATATGGGAGACTGAAAAGAATAAAACCCCAGATATAAACTAATGCCTTGGAAGAATGCCAGCAGGAGGAAGGCAGGCAGGTGCATTCTCACAGCTCTCAGTGTGCCTGGAAATCTTTAGACACACAACTGAGCATACAAGCAGGCTTTGAGACTCTTCTTACTGTGCACTCCCCCTGGGTTTAGATCTGGGGTGCTGCAGAAGTGGGATTTCTGAGTAAGCCAGTTTGGTAGGAACAGCCCTGCTTTGTTGCAGAGTTGCTGCATGGAAAAAAACATTCTGGGTCTTAAGTCAACAGGTCAGAAGATCAAGCACTTTTCAGCACTCTGTTGGCAGCTCCTCAGGTGTGAAAACTAAACACATAGATTAGGCAGTATGGTGTGAGCTGTGCTTTCTCACGTTCCAGATAAAAGGGAAGGGGGGCTGGCAGGGAAAGCAATGCCAGAGTTTGTTTTAGCTCCACACAAACAGATCAGCACAGGGAGTTTTGCCTTAAGTCCCAAGTGGGAAAAAAAGGAGTGGAAACAACCTGTTGTCAGTACCTGAACTTAAATAAGGAGATATGAGAGGTTTTGCTGTAGTTTAAAAACATGTTTTGGAAGGTGCAGGCAGCCCTGATGTACCAAAATGCAGCACCTCAGCCTACGGGTACATTTGACATTCTCCACACAGCATAGACTGCACACACGTCATAAAGGAGCAACATGAAGGGACACAAGAGGAGGAAAGCAAACACCTGGACATTCCCTTCACTTGATTTTAAACAAAGTAGCTTTTCATAAATGTGAACATCCCGTACTTGTTTACTGAAAGCCAAGATTTGCAGTAAATGTTGGCAACCTGAGCAACTATCCAGCAGATCAGAGAGATCCCTGAAGGCATCCCAATACAAATGCTTTCTGAAGACAGAGATGACCGATCAAAGGTGCTGCAAAAAGGACAAGAGGAAGATGGTTTTTTTGTCACTGGCACTAAAACATGGCTGCATATTGGTGACACCACGTTGGTGTCAATGCTGGGAAAGTGCAGTCAAAAGCAAAAGTGCAACTAAAGATGCAGGGATTGGAGGAAGCAGCAAACCTAAAGGCAGAGCAAGGATACAAAGGATATCCTGTTCCCCCTTAGTTCCCAGCAGGTGTGACAGCTGACTGTGGTCACCCACAGGTCCCAGCATGCCCCTTCCCCATGAGGCTGAACCTTCCACGGGGAATTGGGTTTAGTAAGATAAACCCAAAAGGACACACCCAGGGATAATCAGGGAGAGAGTAAGTTGGGTAAAATAGCCTGGCATTGGTTTCTGTGCCTAAAGAAGAAATAAAAGTCATGCCTAGCTCTTGGATCAGGCAATACTGGACAGTCAGCATGTTCAATCCTCTCAAACTCACTAAAACACACAGGTTGTCTCCACAGAAAATTGTCAAGGGATGTTTTCATTTTAATGTTAATTTTACTTAAAGGGGAAGTGAAGAAACTGTGCTCGAAGTTTAAATGCAAGTAACAGAAGCATAAGAATGTTCATTTCTGCTTTAAAAAGATCATGTTTTATTTTAACAGTCATTGTCTTTACCAGCAGCAAAGTAATGGGGAGAATCAATCAGCTCATATATGTACTCATAGGACATCCCCTGCACATTGCAGGAGGTGTGTGCTGGCTAAATATCCAGAAAAACTAGAATAAACCATTTTCAATTGTGACTTTTAAAGAAGTTTCTACAGTACCTAAACCTACCAAAAAAGTCTCAATTTCCCTTTCAGGAGTTTGGGAAACTCCAAAACTGACCTCTTGGTTTAGGGCTACACTGTGAGTTACTAGGGAATAGGCAGCAGGTCTTGCACTGACATGTATATCCACTTCTGGCCTTGGATTTGTGTTACTACAGAACCCATGACCTTAAGTACAAGTTGGAGGCTGATTAGGATACAGAGAAAGCTGTCTAGATACTTCATGTTTTATAGAGACTGTTAATAAAATAGGGCAAGGGAAACTGAACACTATTTCCTTAGGTTTTCAGTTAGCAGTTTCTCTGATAGTGTCTCACATTACAGTATAAATTTGTTAGCAATGCCACTGAGACTGCCTTATCTCCTAAAGCATGGCATTCTGCAACCTTCACAGAATTACTCCCAGTCTTCAGCTAAAATTTCATTACCATATTCTTGCGAGAACAAAATAAAATTAAGCACATTATTTATTAAGCCAAACTTGTCAGAGCTTCATTAATCTTTGATGTCTGGGTCTGCATCTAAATCACAGACTGGATTCTGAACTTCAAACTTATTTCACCTGAAGCACTTTGGATGCCTTCAACTAGAAAAAATTTTTCCAGTCAGGAATCTTTCTAAGTATGTTGCAAAGAAATTAGGCAGTTAGTACACAAGCACAGTACTCTATTATTAGTTCTCTTGGGGATCTAAACATAGATCTTTTTTTGTGCACATTTTCATAACCTCCATATCCCAGAATCAAGCCTATCAGGATGTATTGGGACCTATACATAGGTATTCTATTTACATACAATTAAACCCCTGGGAAAAACTCTGTGTTGGAACCCTCCAAGTGATGGCCAATTAAAAGACCACACGACCCATGACTCCAAGTTACTTATATGTGCGTGTGTGGAATCAACTTCAGGTACAATTAAGTGAAGCACAGTGTTAATGACGACTCATATTCCCAAGCAGAACCTTCACTATCATTACAGCCAATAAAGATGTTAATCATCCTGCAATACAACCCAACAAGTAACTTTCAAAGACCAGTACACAGCCAGACATGCTCCATCTTAGGCAGTTTTAACACTGAACTGTCTCTGCCCCAGTGGCAGCTGCATTCACTAGTTCAATTAAGTTCTTTGTGCCGCTGTCTCCAACTAAATATTACTTCAGAATAAAAGTATTTTAAATTAAAGTAAAAGAAAAAAAAACATATTCCCTTCCAAAAGAAAAGGTTTAGTGAAATAACTCAGTGTTTCCCTCTGTAAATTCATGCTTTAAACTTTTAGGAGTGAGCAAATTTATGCTCCAGTCAAATCAGTAGGCAGAATTCACTCAAGTCACCTTACCTCACTGGCGCAGGACCCACCCTCTGCAATACCTCATGCACACTTTGTATCCTTTAAACAGCGTGACTGAATACTGAAAATACACTCATGCCACATTTCAGCCTGGTGGAAGTCCCTGACGTGATTGCCTATTTTCATTCACTTACTAGTATATGATCCACTCGGTCGCGTTTCTTCCGCCCAAATTTCATCATCTTCTGCCAGTCTGTTTTGTGATTAGGCTCTTTCCTCAGGCTGAACAACTTCAGCACTTCAGCTGCAATGAAGCTCTACAGAACAGTAAAGGTGAGATTTATCACATCTGAGCTAAGAAATGAAAGGTATGCACAAAGTACCTCCCCTAAAAAGTCACTTTATAAAATGGAGAACACCTTTCTGCTTAGCTCAGAGACACAGTGTATGCATCAAAGTTACACTGGAAGTCTCTCAGGCAGCATTACACAGGCAGGACAATTATTAAACTCAGAAGCTGGGGGCAAAAAAAAGGCACCGAGTGCTGTAGCAATCATGAGAACAGAAACTTCCAATTCAACAGCACACAAACAGAAGGTTCTGACAAATCACTTTATGGGAGAATATTAAAGAAAAGGAGGGTGGCCATTTGGTGTCCTTGTCCTGTGCCCCTGCTGTCCCCTGCCACTCGCTTTTGAAAGTCTTCTCCACTAACAGAGTGATCTAGATACTATTTCTTCTTTTCTACACAGTTAACATGCTGTATCTTCAGCAGGTTAAGCAAAATATTGTCAAGCTCCCCTCAAGGAAGTCTTCATTTCTGTTCTGATGAGCCATATGGAAGGTTCTCATTTGAGTGCTTTCAGGGAGATAGTTTTTTTTCAAATGTCCAGCCCTAAAAATTTAACCTAGGTTCAGTCAGGCTTTAGCTTTTTGGGGTTTTGTCCTTTCTTAAGCATTACTGTCATTAACAGACCTCCTCTAGTTTACTAAATACAATGCCCTCGCCAGTCAGACTTTGGGTCCCTCTGGGCAAATCCTGCTGTCCTCAGCGAGGCTGGCACAGGTGTGTATGTATGTCTGAGTAAAAAAATCCATCTCATCCCATTTGGCCCAACCCTACCACTGGATCCATTCCAATTTAGCCATACAGAGTTCCATGGAAATCTGCTAAAGCAGCAGCCTGTCAGCATACCAATTTTATAAGATCAAGGTCATCCTGGCAGTTCTACACAGAGGACCAAGGTTTAAAAGCAACCAATAACAGCCAAAAGGACAGGGAGGCAAATCTGTTGAGTAAAAATGGATCATTTTGACAAATACCCTTTCAGGTTTGCAATCTCCTTTCTTTTCTGAGTGCATCTCTTGCTGGATTCATCTGTTATGATCTAACACTTCAGGTAAGTGCTAGTACAATGTTTTTCGCCTCACTGTCCATGCACAACAACGATTTCTTCCTACCTTGATTTCATCCAGATCATTTGGATCTTTGACTCGGCGAAAATAAGCAGATGCGATCCTACACGGTTTCATCCAAAGAGGCTGATTTAGATTAGGATCCTCAGCAAAGATTTCCCCAAAGATCTCCCTTGTTAAATCAAATACCACCTTAACAAAGAAAGAAGTAAAAGTTACGGCTTCTGTTGTCCATGGTAAACATTCAAAGGACAAGACCAAGATGCCTGAAGGCTGTACCTTTTTATAAACCTGCTTGTTTATCGTGTCCGTGTCCTGCTCCTGGAGGGAACCACTAAGGTCTGAACGAAGGCTGCAGCTTTGAAGATCGTGGCCCAGCTCCTTGAGCTTCCAGAGTTCCTCAGCTGCTGCATGGACCATACCTTCCACCTCCACTGCAGTGTGAGGGACTGCCAGGGGCTCCTCACACGGCTTTGTCGGCACCTTCTGCAGTTCCACCTGGGGCAGCACTGCCGGCTCCTCGGCTTCCTTCTGCTGGAGCTTACGGGAACTCAGGCCATAGTCCTCATCAAACCAGTCTTGATCATCTCCCAGCACACTCAGGAACTCACGACTGAGCTCCAGCTCTGCCAGTCTCTTGGCAAGCTCTTCCTGACCACTGGCACCAAACACTGGACTCTCCTATGAATTAAGATTCACAGAATAAATATGAAAGGGTGTCACACCATTGTCTAACTCAGCTTATGTTTTTAAATGTTTTACTGATGTAGTTAGCAGTACATGCACAAATACTCAGGCAAATTGAGAAACAGCTCACAGGAAAATTAAGAATGTTTTGATTCAAATACCTGGGGTTCCTACCACTCCTGATGAATGCTTTCAGAGGGTTCCTACCGAGCTTAAAAGGCTGAGCATCCTGCTAACTGTCTGTCCTAATGTTTACCTGTTTATGAAAGACTGACTGGTTTAAAGACTGACAATGGGACACACAACTTTTCATTTTAATTACCAGCAGTCTCAGATCTAAATCAACAGCCTAAAACCTTTTAGCAGGTGATGGCTGTCTCAGTGACCAAGCAGTGCCCACACTGCTGAAACAGGCTGAAGCTTTCAGTGGTGACCAAGTACTGAGATCCTTGGCAAAGCAGACAAGTTTGCTGGGAGCTCCAGCAGAAAGGACAAGTCCCATATCTGTATCATTAATGGTTTTTCTGGGGAAGCCTGAACTTCCACTACTCGTCATATGTTAGTTCAGTGGATAGGGCAGGCTGACACCTAAATGACCTCAAGAGCAATTAATTATGTTTGAGAGTGACTCTTTCATATCAAGAACAGACAGAAGTAAGTTTAGAGTCTATTTTGCCATTTTTAGAATAAAAACTGAGGGTAAAGATTAAAGACAAATTAAATGTGGAAGCAGAATGCAACTTAAAAGTATTTTTCACTTTCATGTGCCAAACTGTGTCTTTCAGCCTGTGTGGCTACCAAAACAAGCCATGCACTGGGATACACAGGAACTTGTAAGACATGTACATACAGGGAATCTCCACATCACCCAACAGAACTTGGGAGAAAACCTGGTGCCATACAAAATGCCTTGAATTCAATCATCACCAGTCAAAGAACAATCAGCTCTTAAAATCAGTGCAAGATGTCTGTTACTCACTGGTCTGGGACACATGTCTGGAGAGGAAAGTTCTTCTCTGTCATCTTCCAAATCAGAACTTAGGAAGAAGTTATTCAGTCCATCTGGAATCTGCTTTTCAATCTGCTGGGATGGGCTACTGGATTCCTCCTTCACATCACAGAGCTCCTGGTTGCTGAGCTGTATTTTCTCATTCCTGACCTTCTTTATTTGCTGTAACTGATTGACTGTGTCTTTCACAAAATCTCTAAGTAGGCTGTCTGTCAGCAAACTGACCTTTTCCAGTTGGTCTTTTGACTTTTCTTCCTCTCTGAGTGGCAGTTTGAGCTGTGCTTCTAACTGGTTCTTTTCTTTTGTCAGCAAATCCAGAAGTGGAGTTGCAGACTTCTCCACGACACCAGGAGACAGATCATCTAACTTTTCAGCACATTCTTCTCCCAGTGTCTTCTGCCTTTCCAGTTTTTCAGAGAGGAAATCTGAGATGTCATCCAACTGAACAGAGGAAATCTCATCCTCAAGACTAGAAACAAGAGGAGTGTGGGTGGCCTCCTCCTTTACGGCATCCTTCAGATAATCCACCACTGACTGTTCTTGGGCAAATGAACCAGTAGCTACAGAAATCTCCTTTATGCTGTTTGCTTTAGATGACACCTCCTCACCAACCCTTTCCTCAGCTGAAGCCTCTGAAACGGCTCTATCTGCAGGAGCTTTATCCTGGGAATAGTTCTCTGTTGCATTTCTGCTCTGGCTTTCATCCTCTTTGCCAGGTTTGGGAATTCCTCTGTCTGTCTGCTCAGCTTTGTGTTGCTTCTCCAGTCTGTCATCAAAGAATGAGTCTTCATCCTTATTTGTGTCCAACTGGCTATCGATACTTTCAGTAATGTGAGAGATTTTTTGAGGAGGAGCAAAGATACCATGTTTCTCTTTGCATTCAAAGTATTTAATACCATCATAAGTTCCATTATTGTTCCCTTCAGGTTTATCCAATTCCACGCCAGCCCAAAACCCTTTGGCAAATTTAGTCAGCCCTTTGAATCGCAATGTTCCAGGCTGGACTTTACTCACGAGTACTCTATCACCAATGTTGAAATTTGACAAACTATCTGTTTCTTCTGTGATTGCAACAGGGGCCCACAGAGGGGACCCGGTAGGGGACTGTTCCGGCTCCACATCCCTGCGTTCGGTGTTTTTCATAAGTTCAGTTGGGGACTTGAGTTCCAGCAGCCTCTCTGAATGCATGCTGCCAGAGAGAGACCTGTCACTGAGGCACTCACTGATCTCACCATCGCTGCCCAGGCTGGTGGATCTGCTCCTGCTGGCCTGGGTGTGCTGGGACTGCTCCCTCAGCGACTCCGCGTTAGCGGAGAGAAGGGATCCCTCGAAGTCATCTTTGTAACGCTCCCCAGGAGGTGTTTCTTCAGCTGACGTTTGTTTTCTGGAGGAGGATCCTTCGAAGTCATCAAGGTACGATGGCTCTTTTTGACTGAAGAGCAGATAACCTTTTTCCTCTGCAGATTTGCTGAGCTTATTAGAAGACTCCTTTACGCTTGGGCCACTTACAGCCTCTTTATCTGCCAGTCTCTGTTCTAGGATTTCTTCTGTAGCATGAAGACTTTCCACCCCCAAATCAAACAGCTCCTTCTGAGAGTGTTTGTTTTCAGAGCAGAGGTTCAGTGAGCTCTCCTGTTCTTTATCTAACATCAACAAGACATCAGAACTCTCCAGAGGCTTAACATGAGAACCTTCACTCTCATATTCCTCTGATTTTATGGATTCCACGTCTTCTGTAACCTCAGATTTATGACTAATGGCAGCATCAACATTGGATGCGTTTACCACCTTGTTCACTGACTCAGGGGATACCCTGCTAATGTCTTTTATGTCTTTCAGAAGAGCTGATGAGGGCACACTCTTTAAGGAATCACCAGATCCTGCTCTGGAGCTCCTTGGTATCATCACAACTGAGGAAGCTGTTTCAGAAGGTTCTCCCGCATGAACATCTGCCACAGCCACCTTCTTGGTGTGCACAGACACAGATCTCTCAGATCTTGATGACACAGCATCTTGAAGGAAAATAAAAAGTGAATTTCAGCAGATTGTATAACTCACAATTTTACTGAAAACTGCAATCATAGGCAACTAAATTAACATCAAGGTTTCTGTGCAAAAAGATACAAACTGGTGCCTTGGAATATATATTTCTGGCTGCCCTATGAACATAAAGAACATTCATTCAGTTCCAGGTTCTAATGCTTTCCTTCTGATTCTGTTCCTTGTACCAGTATCCCAAGGTAAGGGCTCAGTTATTTGTTTGCAAGCCACAAATACAACTGGGATTAGAATGGGAGATAATGAATTGATAATGATAAACAGATAAAAACCCCCTATTCATGAGTTCTTCATTATTTTTCATTTCCTTACTTTCCTCGAGTGATAAAGGAACAGGAAACAAAAGGAAGGAAAAAGAGTGTCACTTAATTATAGTTTCAAACAAACCTCAGCAGGAGTAAACTAAATACTGAATATTCGGGAAACAGCAAAACTAGAATCCTACTAAATAAAAACTGTGAAAACCCAGCTTGATCATTATGGTTTTACGAAGTCTGCATCCCCTCTTAAAACCTCTTCTTGAGTCAAGAAGGAAAAGGTTAAAAAATTTTAAAACAGTCAGTCTTCAAGTTCTTCATCTGTAGTTTGGATTCTTCCAGTTACATACCTGCGTGTTCTGAAATGGATTCCAAAGATGCTCTGGATCTCTCTGATTCAGTCAGTGATTTCCAGTTTTTAGCTGTCTCAGGCCTAAAATTGAAAAAATCAAATTGCATGAATTACAGTTGCACCAGAGTGTGTTGTTCTTTTTCTTTAATAAATAAAAATGGAAATACAAGCATCTATAATTATAATACCACACCAATGATAACATAAGCAGTTTGCTTTGTCAACATACTGTGACATTAAAAAGAAGAAATGGGGGCAGAGAGGAGAGCCTGGCAAGTCCTGGAAAGCGTTTTTTTAAAAGACTAATTGAACTTTAGTCTTTTTCCCCAGACAAGAAAAAAAAAAGAGAAAAAGAAAATAAATTGGGTTATTTCTTTTTTTTTTACTTGAATGCACTAAAATTGCACCATCTGCTGGAGAAAATGAAACACTTAAAATACAGTAGGAAGTGCAGAATTCAGTTGAATTCTCTACCTTTTAAAACCCAGATTTAAGTTGCAAAGATGAACAGTTGCCTCACACAGTGCAACAGGCATAATGAGTGACCAAAATGGTAAAAGAATTCCTTCAGGTCTCTAATCCATACAAACCATCTGGCACAATTCTTGCACAACCAGAAATTATTGTTCAGAAAAAAACTTGCAAGTAGGATCTGAAAGGCTGGGCAGGACAAAAGTGAGATGTATATGATTACAGGGACAGTAGACCTTATCTGTTTTGGGTCTGGTGAGAGCAGCAAATAGGTCAACAGAATACTGCCAATATCCAGTGTTTTAAGGAAGAGCAGTTACCAACTCTCCTTGCACTAAAGCAGCAATCACCACCATTCCAGAATAATCTCAAAAAGAAGGAGAAATCCCAGTTACCTATGGAGTGGTGGTGCCTTGATCTTAGGTTTTTCAGCAGCAGCTGAGGACAGAGTTTTAATCTGAGGTTTGGCTGTTGGTGATGCCTCCAGATCCTGGCTCAGCTCTGCTTCAGTCTTCTTGATGAACTCATCATACGACTGCACATGGACAACAATCACAGCTGTTAATCTACTAAACCATAACTATGATTCAACAATCAAAACCTATTAAATTAATGAAGAATGCACTTGATTTCTCTGTAGAACAATCTATTTAACTTTCTAAGGCTCAACAGTTGCAAATCCTAGAAATTTCAATGCTTTACTTGCAAAAACAAGGTACATGAGCATCAACCACTCACCCAAACCATTCTATGTTTCTATATAAGTCACATTTCAATCACAATAACGTGTCTTTCACAGCTGCTGATATTTATCCAAGGATAACAATCTTTTATTTCACCCTTCTTCCTACTGTTCCTAACCTCAAGTTGTTTGATCAAACTGGCTTCCTGGGCCTTCAGTCTCTCCTTTTGTCTCTTTTTCTGCTCCTTTTTCAGCTGGTAAACCACAGACTTCCTTTTCCGTAGCTCATCCTTCAGGGCCCTGATGCGTCCTTCGATGTCACTTTGATCAGAGGTGGTTTCTGAAAAAGTTCAGGTTCAGTCTTTATAAACTTGCACCTCACAAAACAGTTCTGTGCAAAGCAACAAACAGACATTTAGTAAATAGAATATATGCTCAAAAATGCCAGTGACTTTACTGAATATTCTAGAAAGTAAATCACCAGTATGTTTTGGTCAGCCAGCAGGAACAGCTGGACATTTTGCTAATCCACCTCATTTCTGAATATAACAAACCCCCATAATGAAGGATTCCATCATCAACAGCCAATAAATGCAATCAAACTACTGTATTCTTTTTCCATTAACAACTGTTGTCAACCATTTAAAGAATAAAAAAAAAAAACCTAAACAAAAAGAATGGAATCTCACTTGCTAATCAGGAGCACTTTGTGATGCCACTGTAATTAACAGCTCCTCCCAAACAGTAAGTGACCACTATGTAATTATAGCATTTCTTGATCAACTCGTAAGGGAAAGATCTGCACATGCTTTCATCTGTGACGACCTTGTCTACGCGTGCATCAGACTGACAGGGCAGTGACCTCATTACTACTCAGCTCAGAACATTTGTCTCTTTGCAATGGAATGATTTATTGTGAAACCAGCACCAGCCTGATTGTCTTCCCACCACTTATACCTTTCTTCAGTGTTTGAAATCAAAGATTGCAGAGACTTCATTTTACAGAAGTTTATTTTCACTGTTGCTTGGTCTACATTTCATAATGGCTTCCTTGTATGGCTGCTGAGTCAGAGCTTGAAAATAACTTTATCAAGGTGCTGAAAAGAATCACTGTGTTGCAAACTCTCTCCAGAAGGAATACCAACACAGATTACTCAGTGTCAATACCTAGGTGTTACATACTCGTTTTCACAGTAAGTTATCCAACTGTCACAAACAAGTCAGTACACACAAGACAACCTCCTAATTCTTTCTCCACCAAAGACTTAATGATTCAAATAAGCAAAAAAAGCAAGAAAATGCCATCTCACTTGCTAATAAGTATTTTGTGATGCTGTATTAAGTCCACTGTGGAAAACAAGATGTTTTAGAGGCTAAAAGGATGGAAAGGGTCAGAATAGACTTCAAAGCTGAACAGAGTGGAGGATGGTGGCTCAGAAGTCCTGTAACCCACATGACTAACAGACTGGAAGCACACCAGGGAAAGGGCTGCTCTGTACCACTTCACTTCCAATATGCTCTCCCTCAGCATTTACTGGAAGCCAGTTTGGACACTGGATAAAAGAGTATAAAGAGTCCGTATGGTACATCTTGTATTTTATAGCTCAAAATGCAACCTTGGATCCTATTTTACTGCACACAGATCAAACCCTCCTCCAAAAATAAGAAGATAAGTCCTGAAGCATCCACTGATTGTGCACAAGGCAGTGCAGGTCCAAGGGGTTCACCCATACTGGCATGTAACAGAGCTGTACTGCTCCTGGAGCCAGGCTGTGCTCAGAAGGAGGTATTTTTAAATTCTAGGACCACCTTAACTGTTAACTCTTGCCTTCTTCATACCTGTTTGCAAGAACCTGCACTGCTTTCTAAAAGAAGAGATTATGTATAGAACTTCTTACGTTAAGATCTTCTTAAGCTGAAGCTATGAAAATTGTAATAGGAAAATACTCCCACAAACCCTAAACCCTGGCAACTTTTAGGAATGTCTGTCTGCTTCTCTACAGCTATGTCTGCATTCCAAATTTACTTGTTAAAAGCAAAAGCACTGAAAAAGCAATGTAAACCCAAGTGGATATCACACTTACCTGACTGTGTCATAGATAAGGATTCATCAGACCAGTTGTGAGATGTCTGGTGAGACCTCACAGGGGAACGTAGCTGTCCTCCAGTTCTGTGGCTGCCTTTGCTGGAGTCTTGCTTTGATACAGGCATGCTGCTTCTGGGAGGAGACTATGAGAGAAGAAAAGGATAAATAAGTAATTGCAGTTTGAAAATAGGAGATCACTGTCAGCAGGAGCCAGTTATAAGGAAAGAACAGCAGGACAAGAGAACATCTCATAAACAGTGGGACTTACACAAATGATCTTAAGAAGAATTTAATCTTTGCTAGACAATAAAACAAAAACACCAAGAGCAGCAGTAGCTGACTGCTTACTCTGAGTTTAGATTTCAGTAAACCTGTTTATATTATTCCATTAACTGACAAGGCTCTGACTCACAGGTGTTCAATACATTGGTGTCATCTTATTTGGTAACAACCAGGGCAGCAGGAACTCCTAGTAAATATATTAATGAAATTGAAAGGACCATTTCATGTAAGGGGTGCAAGATGTCATTTTACATCAGTGAAACAACAGAGCACTATTTCTCTGAGGCCAGGCAAAAAAATCCAAAGAGCAAATATTCTTCCAAAATGCTGCTTAGTGGTTCAACATTATCCCACAAACCTTTCACACACCTTGAACATAACCTTCTGGCACGTATTAGACATTTCACCTCACTGTCTTCTCATGAAATTTCCCAAGAAAGTATTTGGAATAAGTCTAGATGAGAGGGGTTTTTACCCCACAGACTCTGCATTTTCTGTCTTATTGAGCACAGAGCAAAGTTATCAGGAGGAAATTCATCGAAATTATCATCCAAGTAACAGTTGGAATGGAACAACGAGGCAGAATTAAGTAGCAAGCAGACATAAAATGAAACCTAAAGGGCTGTGCGTGAGGTTACAGTTCAGTTCTTCATCCTGTAGCTATACTTTGGGATACATTACTTGCAAATAAGGCAAAGCAGAAAAACACAGCATGGTTTCCATGGCCTCAAAGAATTTATACAATGGCAACAAGCTCCCCTACAGCTAATTCACACTGGCAAACTGGGTCAGTGTTCCACCACTCAACACCGCATACCTACGGGACATACGCAAAATGTTTTGCAAGAGCACCCACAAGTTAAAAAATACCTAAACTGTGCGGAAGCAATTTTTCCTCAAGACTTCAAAGGACACGTCTGATCACAATGATTCCCCACAGTAATGTGAAATGGTATCACCAACACAGAAGACAGATTTAGTTAATAGTCTCTGCTTTGCAGCTGGGATGGTTGTACTGACTACTCTGACAGCCTTGCACAAGTGCAGGAGTACATAGAGCAGAAAAGCTCACTCACAAGTTTGCCAGGCGAGGTGGAGGACTTGAACTCCTCAGAATAAGCCATTTCTTCATTAATTGAACTCTGATCTGGGCTTTCTGGCTGTCTATGGCCCATGGGCTCTGATGGGACAGACTCAGCAGGAAGACTGCCAAGATCCTCTGGGATAGAGCTTTCACTGTTCAGATGAGAGCAAGGCACTGGAGACTCTTCTTCACTAGCAGTTTCTGAGGTATAATGAGAAAAAACAAAGCACGTAAGAACTTGCACCATCTTGTATGCAGAGGCTGAAGACATAAGACTGAAGGCATACTTTATATGCTGCCTACATATAAAGTATTAACTGCTACCAATCCATGTCAAATAAGCATTATTTCACTCACCTAGACATTGATATTGGAATATTTAGCAAGAATAAGCATGTTCACCAGGAAACTATGATTTAAAACTATGATTTGTGTTCAAGAAACGACTGGACCTGGCACTTAGTGCCATGCTCTAGTTGACAAGGTGGTGATCAGAGGCTGGACTCAATCTCAGAAGTCTTTTCTGACCTAAAGAATTCTGTGATTACTGCCTCTCATTCTTAGTGATTGCTGAATATCGAGAATAAAGAGGTTTTTCAGGATATTCTACCATTTTACAGACAACACACTCCAAAAAGATTATTAGGGAAACCAGTCCTTCCAGTTGACCATACACCAGCAAGAGTCACTATTAGTCTGAAGAAGTCATGGAGGAGCATATAATCTGCAAGCCAGATCTTGAATTTAGAATTGATTGCTTCCTTTACAGTAGTTGCAGAAAACATTTTAATGTTATGATTTCATCATGAGTCTCTCAAATGGCAACAAACAAAATAATAAGCTGGGTTTTCAATATTCCTGTTTACTAAATTCCGCAGCAGTCACAGCATTACTGAGGCAGCCATGGAGAACTATTCACTGTTTGAGCAAAGGCTGGGAAAAGGAACAACTTCTGAAGCAGGTCTGGGCTCCAATGCTTACTAGTAGATGCAACTAATAGAAAGTAAGTGTATTTTCTCAAATATTGATGAGGATTCAGCATTCATGCTGAATTTTTGTTCACTGGAACTTACTGACTCATACATATATCATCTTTAAAACGTCTTACAACACCTGAAATCCACGTGACTTTTTTCAGTCACAAGTGGTAATAGGGCATGATTTTGAATTCCCTTTGCACATCCAAAGGATGTGCTGCCTGCTTTCAGCAAAGGGGAAAAAAAGGAAAATCGACTGTTTTGAGAAGAATCCCTGGAGTTTGATTATTTTCTCTCACTGCAACCCAGTTCTCTGTGGTTCATGCTGAAAGTATGGTTCGCTTAAGACAGAACAGTAAAGCTGTATCTCCCAACACCTGGGAATTTAATTTTTCCTCACAACAGCATAATTCATACTAATTACACCCTAGCACACTTTAGCACAGCTGCACATTTAAAACAGTTACGCTGCACTAACAATAAAGGGAAGAAAAATATTTTTTCAATTTTTGGAAACAAAGACAAGGGCAAAGCAGCCCCTGATAGGAGCCATCCTCACCAAAAGTACTAGGGCTACTAAGGAGAGACACTGCTCATTATTGGGAAAAATGGTTTTAATATAAGTTCAGATGACTATCAGGAAAAAAATCATGCCATATTGCAATATTTCTGCTTTGAAAGACATAAACATAGTTTAAATTGTATGTAGAAATGACCGGTGGGCTTGTGCTGCACTGTTCACTTGGGAAGATACACAGCAAAGGAGAAATACACATTTCACTATGTGACAGTGTAAAATAGGACTAAAAGAACAATGCAACAGAAGGCAGTAAAGAGTGCAGAAATTGAGATTCTAAGTGTCCAGAGAACAACCACCAGCAAAACATCAAAAAAGGAAGAAAGTGCAAACCCAAGCAATCGCTGTGTCAAATTATGCTTCACTCTTGTCATGTGCATCACTTTCCCCTGCTTGCCATTACCTTTGGGCTCAGTTCTCTGATCCCCCAGCTCTTTCTTGGCTATTTTGGTTTTGAGCAGCTCTTTGTCCCAGGCAGCCAGAGCCTGCTTTTCTATCCGCCGTATTTCTGCTTCCTCTGCATCCAGGCGCCGCTTCCACTCCAGCAACTCTTCCGCGTGTTGCCGACGCTGCATCAGCTTCTGTTCCCGCTTGGTTAGGAACCTGGCAGGCAGAGGGAAGACAATGGGAAAAGAGCCAGCCCCACTCAAAGATCCCAACACCCAGATGCTCTGTTGCCACCATGCCCAGAATTGTAGTTGTTCAGTTTGTTTTCTAGGATAATATCCACACTACCTCCTAGACTTTTGACGTGCTGCTGAAAAAACCCCACAAGTAGACAAGAGATTTTTTTTCTCTGCAGTAAGCAAAGTCTACATCATACTGTAAACACACTGTTTACCCTTTAAAAATCTTCAAAATCATTAAAAGTGCTATAAACTATTCACTAAAATGAACAGAAAAAGCTCCCAATTTCAGGACATGAAAAGTACCTGTGGTATTAAACTGGAACCCTCTAGAAAGCACTGACTGTTTGAAAAATGAACCTTTTTGCTAACCCCAATGGCAGAAAAATTGTAACCTCATTTGCCCCACAGTTCTTTCCAAATATGTAATTATAAGAGAAGATGATTCTGTATTAATAGTTCTCCTGAATTACTGGAGCTTTAATCCTTCTTGCTTTAAACATCATCTCTATGGATTACCACACTTGGAATGTTAATTGTGAGCTGACAGCATCAAGAGAATAAGGATGCAGGACTGTTTCTTCCCAGCTACTAACATACCTGGCTGCTAGTTTAAGAACAGATAAAAAGTAAAGCTCTTGCTGAAAGTTAGCAGATACTTTCTTTGTGACAAGGAGTTCTTAGGTGATCCATGAAACCTTAGAAATGAGGAAAGTCTCATGGAACTTTGTAGGTATGAATAGGTTTGTGTGCACACACTAGTTCTCTTTGCCAGCTCTTGTCTTATTTCTGAACATGGAAGTAACCAAGACCACAGCACTTAACCTTTCAGACAGTAAATGGAAGCAAGTTCAACATCAACTGCACACACTTTCTCTGACATGCCAAGAATGTGAGAAGACTGTCTATCAATCCATTCATCTCCTACACTGAAAGTTTTAAGATGTCATAGAATCACTCTGTAGAAAATACATGTTCTGCCAGCTAGAGAGTGTTTGCCACTAGTACAGAAGGTGTGGTGCCATAAAAGGCAGTCTTCAAAGACCTGGGATACTTTGATTTGTAAATGCCTTTATAATTTCTAATTTTCAAGCCATCCCAAACACTCAGCATCAAAGTTTTTAAGTTGCAAAGCAGATCATAATCTCCTTTGTGCTTTTTAATCCTTCATGTTTCAAAAAACCCTTTTATTTACAGAGACTGGGATGGTCAACTGGCTAATCTACAAGTCTCGCCTCCTAAGGGATATTTGTTTGCTCAGTTCTATTCCTTGGAAAACTGAGCTGGCAGTTGATCAGAAAGGTTAAGATTCAGAGCTATCCTTCTCTAAGACAGATTCAGACAAAGGGAACAAGGGATGATGCGAAGATAAAAGTTTCAGAAGCCAGTAAGACTTGCTCACAACCTTCTTTCTGATGGTCAAAACAAGAGCAAGTGAAAAACAAAAGCAACCTCAGAGTGTCTGGAACATCTGCCACCTTCAAGTTGGCAGATTCCATGAGTTTGTGCATTATTTCATCACTTCCTATAGACAAACATCAAGCATAGTTTACTCTTAGGCAAAACTGACAGGTTGGTATCATTAAGAATGTAGACTACCAACAGTAATTGCATTACAAACATGACAGGGACAGTCATGATTATCTTGTGTCTTTCACCAGCTCTATCAAATTTATCCACACTCACTCTCAGACACAAGTAGTTCCAATTAGCCCAGCAGATCATGTATTTGGAACTCATTATGGAGGTCATTATTACAATGATCTCAGTGCAAAAGGAAACTTTTTCTTCTTCCTTCACCCACTGTTTGATTTCATCAGAAAGTTTGGATCTTCACACGGGATCTTGAGGGAGGCAAACCCAGTTGAAATAAAATGGAAGAGAAAGGTTGAAATAAATGGATTCAAGGGAGCAGGACTCCTTAAAATAGATGTCAAATGAATTAACCTAGACCACCACAAACAGGAGGAGAATTAATGAAATTACCATGAAAAGAATTACCACACAAGGACTACTGAATAAGAAAGATAAATCAACAGAAGTGATGGGAGAGAAAGATTCCAACAAAAAAAACCTACAGGAAGAGGAGGATCAAAGCAGCTTGGCCAAAGATGCAGACCCTTTTAAAACCCTGAGGTTTAACAGGACAGAGTCAGAAGGTGGCATATACACTGCCCTAATATTTACTACAGTCTAGAGGGTTCCAGTTCCAACACCAAGGGTACACACTCATCCTCAAAAGCAGAAAAAAAATTGCAAAAGGACATATGGCATCTATGCAGCTGGAAATGTGGGGCAGCAAAGAAGCAGCAGCAGCACTCAGATTACAGCAGCATGATTTCGAAGTCTAACTATTTCTCTGTGCTAACATCACACATTTTATCCATGCATTTCAAATATTAACTTGGAAATGTTAACCTACTGCTCTAACCTGTACTTGTATATTTTTATTCAAGGTACAGTGACTTTAAGCTCAAACTATGTGGTTTCAGCAGCTGTTCTGAAGTAGCAACCAGACAGTGGGAGCAAAGTGAATTGTCTGTGTGCCACTCAGAACACAGTGGGAGTAAGAGATTAGAATCCTAGAATGGCTTGGGTTAAAAGGGACCTTAAAGATCACTTCGTTCTACCCCTCTACCATGGGACTCCTTTTACTATCCCAGGTTGCTCCACACCCCGTCCAACCTGGCCTTGAACAATTCCAGGGATGGGGCAGCCACAGCTTCTCTGGGCAACCTGTGCCAGGGTCTCACCACCTTCACAGGGAAGAATTTCTTCTTAATATTTAATCTAGATCTACCCTCTCACTCTAAAGCTGTTACCCCTTGCCCTATCACTACAGGCCTTGGTAAAAAGTCTCTCAATTTTTCTTATAACCCCATTTTATATATTGAACAGGCACAATAGGGTCTCCCTGGAGCTCTTCTTCTCCAGACTGAACAACCCCCACTTTCTCAGCCTTTCCTCTAGGAAAGGTGTTCCAACTCTTTGATTTTTTTATGGCCTCCTCTGGACCTGCTCCAACAGATCCCCGAGCTGGACACAGGACTCCAGGTGGGGTCTCACCAGGGCAGAGTAGGGGGGACAATGATCTCCTTGACCTCCTGCCATGTCTTTTCATGCAGCCCAGAATACAGCTGGTTTTCTGGGCTGCAAGTACACGTTGCTGGGTCATATCCAAGTTTTTGGTCCACCAGCATCCTGAAGGTTCTTCTCTGAAGAACTGCTCTCAATCCATTCATCCCCCAGCCTGGACTGATTGCCCTAACCTTGCACTTGGCCTTGTTGACCTTCCTGAAGGTCACACTGGCCCACTCCTCAAGCCTGTCCAGGTCCCTCTGGATGGTATCCCTTCCCTGCAGGGAATTAGCTGCACACTCAGACTGGTGCAAAGCTGCTGAGGGTGGACTCGTTCCCCTGTCTACGTGTGACAAAGGTCTGGAAACAGTGAGGCCAGTGTCAAACTGGCCTGAAGAACCTCTGGACTTTCCAGGACTGAACAGAGCATGCTCTATCAAAGAGTCTATCACTTGAGAAATATACAGTTACCTGACCAATTGGTTGTAGATATACAGCTGGAATTTGGGGTGGAGGTTGGGAAAACAGACACTGAGAGAGGCCCAGTGGTGAGACGTAAAGACAGAGAAGAAGTAGTGAACAGGAGAGCAGTGTCTACAAAATAAGGAGGAAGAGTTTACAACTAAGATAGCAATAAAGCCAGAAAGAATGAGAAAAGGATAGCATCTAGCAAAGAACTTTAAAGTTAATTGCATTTAACATTGTATAGTTAATACCCAACATCTGCAGTAGAAAAACTATACACTGTTATGCAGAAGGTTATAGAACATACATTTATAACACTTTGTTTTCTGTTAATGAAAGGCAAGCTTTTTTCACACTGCTGTATTTTTCTTTAAATTTTGGAAGGAGTTTTATTACTTTGATGCAGAATTCCACATGCACCAGTTAACATATCTCAACCCAATCTTTCTCCTGCTATTCTGTTGATAGAGGGTATTAGTATTAAATAACATGCTGGTTTTGCAATATTGACAACTTTGCTGGTCTGAAACTTTAAACACATTTTCATTCACCTGGCGAAACCTCATTAAAATTATTTCTACAAAGGTAAGCACCAGTGAAAGAGCAAAAAAAAAAAAAAGGAGGTTAAATAATGCATTTTTAAACCACGAGCAATTCCAGGAAAAGTCTGAGACATAACTGTAATTCACATTTTAGCTGCTAATTGGGGTCTTTTGCAACAAAGTACAGACTTGGTCTCAGAATACTCATATATTTCATTTGAAGTACTAACTGCAGAAAGGTAAGGCCTATTGTTTTTAACAAAATCTACATAAACTTACAGCTGGGCTTAAAATGGTATTTCTTAAAGTATTACCATTTTAAGCTAATTCCTAATGAATTATCAAATTTATAGAAAAATACCATGCTCCATTTAGCTCTACCAACCACAATCCAAGCTAAGAAGCATACTAAGGAAAAGCAAAAGAAAATGAGCATTTAATTAGTTATTGCACAGATCATCATTAAAGTTGCATATGCAAGGAAAGCCAGGGGAAAGTGGTTAATTGTCTTTGACAGAGCATGCTCCTGTTCACATGCAGGCTACACAGACTCATCAGTTAAAAGTGAAACAGAACTATTCTTTCATTCCCCTTTTAGCAGAAGACAAATATTAAAGCTGCCTCCCAAGTAAGGAAGCCAAAGGATTTCCACCTTGCTGTGGAGCACAGCAAATCCAGCATAGCAGGCTTTCCCAATTGCTTCCTCTCCTTCCTTTGTATTTATCATTCAGCTTTTTCCTTTTGCCCTATTTCACACCCTGATGGATTCCTCTCAAATGGCAGCTTCCTACCATTATGCCCCAAAGCAAGTGCCTTACTCTATTAATATTATGTGTTTTACAAATAAGAACACTGAAAAAGATACAAAGTTGGCACTGTTTTTCAGTCAAAACACCTGCCAATGGGGTGCAAAAGCCATACAATGAGGAAGATCAGGTTTCAGAGAATCATTTATGCTTACACAAAATAATTCTTCCTTTGAACATATACAGCAATACAGGACAAACCCATAAAACCAAAAATACATGACTACATACATCACAATTTCCACTTGTTCTGCCTCAAGCAATTGTTTCAGCTCAAATCCTGCTATTCAGCTTTGAAAAGTATTCTCCAGGTGAGCAATTATTTTCAAACACAAAAGATAATAATCAACTGATGATTAAAATATCTTTAAGAGTAGACCATACTTTATATCTACTACTATCCCTCGTAAGAGTAAAAATTATCAATATGTAATTCCTTCTGCAATCACAAAGTGTTACTTAGAAATGAAGGTACTTGGAAAAAAAGATTTCAAAAACAGCACTGACAAGACCACTACCTGATAAAAAGTAGCAAAGGAAGTCTTGAATCTACAAGTGTATTTGTCATCTCTTTTAGTATTAATACTATATTTCAAAATTCATAAGCTGCAGCATGGTTTTTTATTACCATTTGAAGTTCGTTGAATCTCGAGTGGGAAAAAATTAAGTCCCTCCTTTAACACAAAAATAGGATCAGAAAACTTGTTTTCTTGAAACCCTAGAAGTCAGCCTGGCCTACAGCACACATGCTTTTCAAGTCCCCATCTAAGCCATTTATCAGCCTCAAAAGACACTTTGAGAATTTGCTGCTGTAACGATGGGGTGGTTCTCACATGACTTGGATATGTCAGGAGTTTTGTTTGGCAAATATGACACTTCAGAAACTTGAAATAATCTGTGCTTTTGGCTGTTCTGCTTACCAGATGCTGCCAGAAGAGTGAATAAAATGGCACTCAAGGCTAGAACACGAAGACCATGAAATCAGAATGTGTTTTTGGTTTTTCCTACTTACACCAAACCCTCACTTACTTGCTACTGTTGGGTTTTATTTTCTTCATATACAAATACATGTGAGTGTAGGAAATGTGCCTCTCAAATGATTACAAGCCAAGAGGGTGCTAAGGAGTCAAGGACAGCTTGCCTTTAAATAGTCCTGCTTGCTTTGTGATGTTTTATCCAGCTGTGTTTAGAGTCTCAGGGGAAAAAGCATTACAAAGATCACCCACACCGACTAAAATGCAGTGACTTATCTTGATTATAAACTAAAAAACCACTTAATTTAAGCAAAGACTATTTCCTGTAGTAAGTGGCAGAGGCCAGACTTTTAATGGATTAGTCTCAAATAAGAATTTAGGGCTTCAAACTAACGAGCACAGGCCAATAAAGCATTTGTAATGTTTAGTACAGACAAAGCAATTCCAGCATGGAAAAGATGTAGAAACAATTTTTATCTAAAATAATTTAACAGGTGAAATCAGGAGGTTCATTCTTGGTTTTCAGACCCAGGGACTGCACATATGCTTCATTATTTCCTCTGACATCTAACAACCATTCTCAACATTTTTTTCAATCTGGGAACCACACAGAGGTAAAAGAAAGCTTTTATTAACTGCCTGTCCTCTCAGTCACCTACATACCACCTCCATTCATAAAGAAAAACTTATAGAATTCATCCCTAGCTGATTTTAATGCAATCAAAATTAAAATTCAGCAGCTGGATAATAAGATAGAAATCTCGTGTCTGACAAGCTCAGTGTCTTTCAGTCAGATCTCAAACTCAGTTACTAGTTTTTGCATAAGACTATTGCTATTGTAACTTATGTTTCAACTCAAAATAAAATCGATGCTGTAATTCCAGATTTTCACTCCCTGTATGTTTTCCCCCTTAAAATGAAAGAGGAGATATAAAATACAGACACCATTTTGACCATTTGACTTCAGGTTTCTCATTGCAAGAGAAACTCTGACAAGATGTACCATGAAGCTGGAGCCCGTCCATGTTCCTTGTACCTGCAAACATCAAAAGCTCTTAAACTGATGTGCTTTTACCAACTCTATCAAGCTACAAAGAATATTAAAATCAGTAATCTACAATAAAACCTTGACCACATGGTCTGCCAGCTAACAATGCTTAAATGTCAGCATTCATGCAAGAACTGTAGCCTTTAAATTATTATATTCAAAGATTAATATAGTTTTATTCATGCTTCTAATCAGCTATTTTGCAAGCAATTCAGATCAAAGTGTATTTGATAGCAATACCAGTAATTTTTCTGATTAATGGCCATTTTTAGTGCAGATGTGGGCCAAATCAACTCCTTCTATTAAAATAGCAAAGTTTCATGAAAGAAAAAAGAAATATAGTTACTTTTCATCCATTCTGCTACGCATCTTTTTGAGTTTCTGCATGATGCTGCTGGTCTCACTGCTGGAGATTGAGATTGGGGAAGGGCTGCGTGTTTCTGCATCAGCTGGAAGCGGACTGGAACCGTTGCTCTGCTTGATGTCATCCTCACTGTGAAGCTCCTGCAATTAAGTGTTCAAAAAAATCCAACATTTAAAGTAAGACTATCCCAAAATCTTGTAAAATTTGTGTTAATTTATCTTACTTCTCCCCAGATACATCAAATACTACTTCAGGTAAGTCTGTCTACTGGCAGATTTAACTTCGGTTTCCAACCTCATTTTTATTTGACAAAAAGCTTTTTAGTACACCCTTTGTCTTCATAATTTAAGTTCTCCCCTAATGGTATCCAGAACAAAAAAAAACCACACCAGAATTCAGTTACCCAAACAGGAAACCAATCCTTTCTATACTACTACCATTAAACTTGGGTCTCCTCAAAACACTGAGAGGAGGCAGCCAGTAACCAAAATCCCATCTTGCTACCTTGTAAAGCAGATACAAGAAACTTAAGTGTAATGACACTAACAGACACACACACAAAGCAGTAAGTTTTGGGTTTACTGCCTATATTTAGTACTTTGGGGTCTGACAAGTAATCAAACATAAATAAAAGCCTGAGGGACCGGAGCATCAAAAACCTGACATTCCCAAAGTCATTAGTTCAGCTTGAGAATTAACAAAACCATCTAGTGCCCAGTTGAAACATTTTGTAACTTCTCCAAAGGCACTTCCTTAAACAATGCCCTACAGAAACTAAACGCTGCGATGAAGAGGGTGAGACCATTCGAGGCAGACAAAACTTCCAGGTGACAGGTCCAATCCTGCAGCTTTCCACTCCTGAAAGTGTATGGCCGAAGAGGGAAGACTGCAGCTTCTGTGCTGGACACTTACCATCTTGTTTTCCCCTGCAGACTTCAGTTTTTCCTGCAGTTTCATGGTAGTCTGGCGGATTCTCTCTATTTCTGCCTGCTGTTTGAGGATCAGCTGCCTCTCCTTCCGAGCAGCCTTGTTAGCCTCTTGGAGACGCTTAATTTCTGCCTTTTAGATAGAAAAGATTAAGCATAAGAACCGTGACAGACCCCTCTCAAGAAAACACTCAAAACTGCCACAGTGCCCTTGCTGTGGGTTTGTAATGACTGCAATTACGTGACGAAGTAAGTAGGCTCAACTTCAGCAGCGAAGAACAGGAGATGAATTAATTAATTAATACCCCAAAGTCTCAACTAGTGAGATTACAGACACAGAAGGACCCATTGAATAAGACCGAAATGCAAATAAAACTTACAGGTGAGAAATACTGCCAGCTTCCTAACCAAAAGCTGGTATGGAGTTTTCTGAATTCTTAGCTTTTACAGTGTCTGAAATGTTTAATGGTACACAGGGGCTTCAACAGGATTTTCCTATAAGGCAGTTACCTTTTCCTGCTGTAATCTCAGCAGCAGACCACGCTGCCTCTTTCGAATAGGAGGCATCTTATCATCCTCTCCCTTGTCTCGCAAGTGCCTGCAAACAGATTGGAAGAAAGAATAAAAGTATAAATAATTATTATTCTTTATTATTATAAAGTAATCTTAAGTAATAAGAAAAAAGTGCACAACAGGCCTTTTACTCTTTAAAATGAAAAAAAAAAGTTTCCTCTTCCTAACCTGCAGAAGGGAATATGCCTGTGCTTAATCCTTGACATGCTCTATAGTGAAATATTTTGTACCATATAGTCAGACACAGTTAAAGGGTCAGATAACACAAAATCTCCCATGAATCTCACATGAAACTCTGAGAGGTAGCAGGTTCACCATTTGAGAAAGGCAGACAGAAGGACACTTGGATCACTACCTCACAATCCTTTCTCAAACCCACAATGACAAGAGACTGGAAGATGATGTCTGATAAACAATGGTACTCTCATGCAGAGAGTGAACACAGAAAAATATCACTGATTAAATCTGGTCACCACTGATCAGAGGTGTCACTGGGTACTTCAACTGGCATTCCAGGACAAAGCATATGTTAGGCTGGAAACAAATCATTAAGTACAACACATATCTCAATTCCCAAAATGTGGCCTGAGTCAACTAAAATTATCTCAGATAACCATCAAGCAATGAAAGGTGGAACTGTTTTGACAGTTTTATACCTTCCTGAACTAAGACTTGTAGAGTAATGGTTGGCAACTACCTTCTCTGACTGACAACAAATCTAATATTCTACTGTTTAGGTGAAACACTCCTTTATACAAACCACATACAATGTAAACATCAAAGTACACTTATAAACTAGGCCCTGTTCTTTCCAAGTCCCAATAACACTTCTATAGATTACTGATGTCAGAAGATTAGTTCAACCATTGATACTTAGTAAGGGAGGAGCGAGACAAGGAAATGATCAGTCAGCAATAACATATATTCAGAGCTGTCTTACTTCTTCTGGTGTTCCAGCCAGGCTAGTTCAGCCTTGGTCTTCTCTTTCAGAGCCTTCTCCCGGAGCCGAAGCAGAGAGGACTGATGAGCTGCTCGCATTTCCTCCTCCTTCATGTACTGCCTTACCATCTCCATGGTAAACTTAGAGAAACTATCCTGCCCCCCTGAGAATGGCATGCTCAGCTCCTAGAAGGCAAGACAAATGTGGCATGATTTGATAACACAGAAATGTCAAGGCTTTTTTCAATTACAAAGTGTGTGTATATACAGACAGACAGACACAAAAACAGATGTAGGAAGGGAAGCTGTTTTTTCTCTAAGCTTTGTGCAGACCAGCTCTTTCTGCCCTGGATCGTGTGACAGTTCTGGGCTGTCCCTGCTTCGACCACAGAGATGAGCCATCCTCCTGTATTTCCTAGCTGTGTGTTGGCATAGGAGGAGGACTTAATCCACTGGGCTTTTATAACCCACCTCAAAAAGTCACTCCTCTTCTCCAAAGCCACAAGGTAGAAGCCTGGATGGGCTGTTCCATAAGTCATCACACTTGTACAACAGTGACATACAGCGTGATTCATACATCCCTCTGTTTTGGGATGCACAAAGAACCAACCAACCACAGGGAGGAAAAGAACCCTAAAGCTTGCAAACACAACCAAGAATGGCTCACTTGAAGCTCATCAGCTCAACCACTTCAGCTCAGTTTATTTAACTTAACTACAGTTGCTTGACCTACCTTGATAGATGACAGAGCTGTTTTTTCTGGGGACACTTCCTCGTCAGAATCATCTCGACTACCCCGCTTCTTCTCCAAGTTATTTCTGCGATGACTCTCAGAGGGCAGCAAAGACCGAAAAGATTTTTCTTCAATCTCATCCTCTGTCATGGACTCATCAAATTTCAGGGAATACTCTGTTGCAACAGAAGCAGAATCTGAGGGAGAAATCAGGGAAGTGTCTTTACACGCTCAGGTACGTAACATGAATGCAGTTTTACTTTGTCTTACCCCAGTAAAGTTAAGGGGGCAGGAAAGTAAGGGAGATAACTACTCTAACACAGAAAAACGGGCGTTTAGGAAACAGTGATTTTGAGTTACAGGACATCATGAAATACTGTCATCCAGCTTCAAAAGACCTAACAGACTTCTGTACACAGGGTATAAATAAATTTCTGGGGTTGCTGAAACACTTGGCATTCAGCCTGCAGGTTCAGCAAGTGAACATCTGGCTCAGCTAGCACTGCAGAATGTAGAGTCACTCTCACATGCAGAATCTCAAAGATTCCCATCTCGGTGTGCCATCCTCTGTTACCTCTCAAGAGACTACAATTCACCTGGTGTTCAGCTTTCTTGACACACATTTCCTCATTTATTTCAGAAACCGATTCTGAAACAGCACTTCCCTCCCTCCTTCCCCCTTACCACCTTCAGATCCATCACACACAAACAGTACAACCAACCTTTTTCATCCGGCAGGGATAAAATGCTGTCACTGGGCAAGGAATCATCCACACCAGTGTGAGCCTGGTCTTCAATGCTGCTGGTTATCTTCTCACGACGGGAAAGCTTCTTCTCAATCTCCTTGGAAGATGGAGCTGAAGGGCTCTCCTGGCGGCTGCTGGCGCTACTGTGTTATCAAGAGAGAATTTTTTTAAAAATTACTTCGCGCATTTCAGAATATTTTATTACATTGCTACTGTACATACGATTATTAAAATTCCAGCAATAATCAATATACAGTGGGTTTGGGGTTGTTTTCAAAATGCAGCTTGGCTGCTTTAAAATTCCAGGCATCATCAAGCTGCTGACTGACAGTGGGACTTGTTATTCTTATTCTACCTTAAAATCCAAATGGTTTGAAGGTATGCACAACTCCTGCTCATCAATGAGTACTGATGATAAACGATTGCAAACATCTCTCCTTACAGTTTTTATAAGGATGAGCAAGATACCAATACTGTTTTAGAAGTCAAAAGGACTACAGAGGCCAAAATTGCTCCAGATGGTCAGGATCAGAGAAGGGCTGTGAGAAACTTCATGAGACCTAACCCGATCAGGTAAATA
Source organism: Neopelma chrysocephalum (assembly GCF_003984885.1). Classification (NCBI taxonomy): domain Eukaryota; kingdom Metazoa; phylum Chordata; class Aves; order Passeriformes; family Pipridae; genus Neopelma; species Neopelma chrysocephalum. The sequence goes on along the minus strand of NW_020897761.1, from coordinate 1,827,819 downwards.
AATAGGAAATAAAGAGCTACTTACCTCTGATCATGAACCTTTGATCTTGAGGACTCTGAATAACTATCAAACATGGCTGAGTATATCTGTTTTGAGTCACCTGTCTCCTCTTTACCTTGTGATATGGCACCAGACTCACATTTCCTAAGAAGAGGAAGTATTTTTGGGTAAATCTGCATTGCCTTAAACCAAGGAGTAACACAGTTTTCCCAAGCTTTTGTCAGTTTACTAGAAGTAGTAACAGCTAAAATTTCTGCTAAAAGATCACTTAAAGCTTAAACTAGTTAAACCATCCCACAAAACATTTAGGTCAGCCTTTTCTGCTCTTTTATACAGAGCTTCACAGAACCAGTAATGTCACCTTTGGCGTATGCTATTAAGGGCATACAGATGGAATCCAAGTTCGTCTTAAACTCTCACTCATTATGACATCTTAAAATTTGATGCAAGAATAGGTGAAGCAAAACATAACAAATCTTACTTCCCCCTTCCCAAGATGTGAAACATTAAGTAAGACCTGTTTGTGTCAGCTCGGGCCCTCAGTTGTTTCATGAACTCCGAATGATGCTGCCGCTGGTGGTCAAACAAGGCGGTGACTGGAGCAGCTGGAGCACTGACAGGATCTGAGCTCTGGCTCCGTGCTAACTCTGTCATCTGAGCACAATGAAGAACAAGGCAATACAATGAGTTTATCTCAGCATCAAAATGTTTCTGAAAGAGAAAACAGTAATTCTGGCAGGCAATTTAGTGATTTACTGAACAACTGTGCAAGACATGGGTTTATGATGGTTTGTCGTTACATGTGTGTCACTTCTGGTTGTGGAGGTGCATATGGCTCTGTGGATGCATATTCCTCCATACTCTATTCCTCTATACATAATAAATAACAGGATACATCCAAAAATATTCCCAGCACACTGGTGAGAGGCATTTCCACTGCTGCATTCCAGTTACAATAAAGGCTGTTCAACTGAGTATCTGGAGTCACTTGTGAATGGGGATGGAAAAGCTACCCTGCTGGCCCACCATCACTGACCAGGTCATGCTCTCTCCACTAGCATCTCTTATGCTCAGATTTCAAACTTAACAGCAAGACTTGCAAAGATTTAAAACCCTACACCAAATAAAAGCTGTCTCTGTTTCTTCTGCCTTGCTTCTTAGTTGGTTTCATCCACTTCATCACTATAAAGTACAAATGTTTTTTTGACTTCACTACCTACTGTCAGTGACTAATATACTGCAGGTACTTGAGCTGCCTGAGCTTTTCTACTCCTTCAATTCATTCTTTTCTACTCAAAAATTATTTAAACTTCACATATTTGGCAGAGCCCAGAATACATCAGTATTATTTTACAATTCCATTACTCATCATAAAACCAGCTCAGTGAGCACCAATATGTGCACAAGCTGTGAAGAAACAGTTCTGTTCACACTCACCAGCCTTCTGCACTCCATCCCATAACCCTAAACCCACAGTCACTGCATTTACTAAACTGTGATGGTGCAAAAGCATTTTTTGGTCACCGTGTTCTTATCTATGTGTGAAGTAGCTGCTACATGATGGGAACAAGTAGTATAAAAACTGATAAACTGATACATAAAACTGAAAAAAGTAAATGTTCTGTATGCCACAAGAAGAACAAAGACTCAAAAAAAAGAAAACTTCAAACTGTGTATCAAGTTAAGAGCTTTGCTGAAGATCCTCTCCTCTCCTTTTTATTAATTTATTGTTCTCCTACCTACAGAAGTAAGCAAAATTGCAATTTCTCTGATTTTCTAATTTAACTTCCCTATGAAACAGATCAATCCCTGATGGAGTGCAACTTCTACAAATTGAAGATGCTGTGTTCACTGTCATCCATCTATTGTAGAAGAACAAACTTCTTTACAGTTCATTAACTGGAAGATCATAAGAATAGTGAACAAGGATTTAAGGCTGCTCACTGACTTCTAAGAACGATGCCAGAGAACCTCCTTTGAAGTCCTAACATTTGTCACGTTATGGAAGTGAAGTTGTGCTGAAAATGACACTGAACAGAAAATAACTTAAAAGGCAAAAAAGTGTTCACAACAATACTGAAACGAGAACAGCTTTTCCCTTTCCCTGAGGGCCTCACCTCCCGGGGCTGGTGAGGTGCATCTGTGGTGAGCAGTGCAGGTTCTGCCTGCTTGGCTGCAGCCCTGCACGGGGGCTCCTGCCCGGCCTCCTGCCGTGACTGGACCAGCTGCTGCCGTGACTCTGCATGGACCTATGCAGAAAACACAGCCAGTTCAGCCTTTCAAAACATTCTGGCTATAGTAACTACAGACTTATTTCTCAAAGTCTGGGAGAAAAAAGTTTGAAAGTGGGCCCTAAGAGGGTTCTTCTAGCTATATTGAAGTATTTCAGCACTTCCATATGTTCACAGCTTCAAATTAAGAACACTTGTAGGCACGGATTTACTTACAGCATTTTGCCTGTTACACACTCCACATTTGTTGAAGGGCAGCATTACCTGAGCTGCCTTCTGCCTTGTCTCATCTAGTTGTCTCTGACTTTCTAGAGCTTCTTGTTCAGCCTTAATTTTCAAAAGAGCCAAGTCCCGTTCATGGCGCTGCTGTTGTGCCTACAGGTTGGGAAAATAAGTTTTAATAATGCAAGTTAAATATAAAGATCTGTTTTGTGATCAATTAATTCAACAAACTAGATTAAACCATCTTGTCAACACAAGGAAACTTCAACCAAAAATATCCTGTTCATGGAATAAGACAAATGATCCAGCCTGAACAGCTCCACTGTATGGGATTGGGACCCAACATCAAACCAGTAAACAATCATGTTCTCATTTGACTGAGAAACACAACCAGAGCAGTGATTCCAGCTAACAGTACATTAATGACATATTCTAGAGTCACTATTCCTTGGTGTCAACTTAAAATAAGAAAGATAACACAGGTAAATCCTGAGAAATTGACATTATCAGAGATGCTCCACCATGCCCATTATGATTTCTCTGCACTGCTAACAAAAGCTTAACTTGCTCTCACTTGATTAATTTTCTTGCAAAACGAAAAAGTAAAAGGAAGGTTGAGACAAGGAAGTATTTTCCTGTCACCTTTAGAATCTGAGCCAAGGAAACACTCTCCTGCTGGGCGAGGGATATGCCTCGCACTCGTTCCAAATCCGAGAGCTGTCGCACAGACTCCTCGATGGCACTAAGGTAGTTCAGCTCTGCTGACAAGCGATGCTGGAGCCCAGCGGGGGAGAAGCGCATACACCCTGCAGGACACAACACTGACTGGTCAACCTCCACAGACTTCAGTGTCCCACATCAAAAACCAAAGCAAAAAAAACATTACAGCTGCTATGGGACTAGTAACCAAAAACTCACCGCTGGCTGAGGCTGCTCCTGCTGCAGACCGACTGGTTGCCAGGCTCAAGTCATGGAAGGCTGTGTTAGGCTTCGGCCCTGGGGCTGAACCTCCAGAAAAGCCAGCAGGTGACTTGACCCTTTCTGCTGCGCTGCCCACAGAATCCAACTGCAACATTTTTTGGGAACTGGGAGATGGGGAAGAAGTCGGTGTCTTCTGGGATCTTCCCTTCTCTGAGAAACTGCCAGTGAAATGAAATCAAAAGGAGTCAATATTGTCCTCAGTGCAGCCATCTGATAAGACAATAAAGCAACAACCTTGTCCTTCCATTTCTGTACACCAAACAGATTCACACAAAGGCCTGTTAAGGTTTGCACAGGCCCAGTCTGCCTTTAGGAAATGCCCTCACGAGATGGGGTTTGTCCCTATATCCCAGTTTAGGGTTAAGTTTCTAGAGCACCCTATTTTTCTCCCAAGTATTAAACCTAGTTAGCACACACAACAATTAAAAAAAACCCACCTTAATGGTGTATCTACATGTTCTACATGGCCAGACAAGCAGTTTCAATGCCTCCTGTCAGGAACTTGGCATGAGAAAGTCAGGATGCAGTCATCTGGATGTGCATTTAAAAAACTAAACAGGTTGCTACCAGCATATGGAAGCAACTGATTGTGATAAGCCACTGCTCTGAGTCTTGATCTCTTTCATCAAGATGCAATGAAATGCCTGAAGGCCAAAACTTGACTTGAACAGTTCATAAAATACTACAGTAACACTTCCTGGAAGCAAATTAAAGACATCTCTTTTTTTAAACATACACGAAAATTATGCAAACACTTCTTAAATTTACTATTCCAACTTTATGAAATCAAAGGGGATTAACAGTGGCTGCTTAAATCCTTTAGGAAGACATTCTGCTTTACCTGGCACATCTTAGGAGGTCATAGGACCTTTCAAACCCCATACTGGATGTCAGCAGAAGTTGCCAATACAATTCAATACCTCAGCACTGCTTTACACTGATACAGAACAAGAGATCATTCATATTATTTGATGCTTTTTAGAAAAAAATGCAGTGAAAATTGAATATTTCATAACCATATTAATTGCACAGTTAGCAGAAAAACTGCATTTTTAGGCAGGCATACAGAGGATGCAACAGAAAATTAATGTTTCTCCCATTTGTAATGTGGTCTTTTACAAGGACTGGTTCACCTCTCAAAAAGCATCAACTCACAGAGCTGGATAGGTTTGTGAGTACTAGCAGAACACAAAAATAGCCAAAAATGCCTGTGTATCTACTGAAAAGAGCAAGATGACTGCATAGGTTGACTAGCTATTTCCCTCCTGACACACTTCTTACAGACCTTTTGTCAATGCTTAAGGTACTGAACATGACAGGACACCAGGTTTCACATTTAAAATACAGGGAAAAAATGTTTTCCACATGCCCATCTTAAAAACGTTTGATCATTTCTGTTACTTCCCTTTTGCATATCCAAAGAAACAGCCAATAACACTACCAAACTTTATTATATTTGCATAAAGTCTTATAACATTCCTGTTACCTCAGCAGGGAGTGTCCAGACAAGTTTTCCAGGGTACTGTCTGTATCTGGGTTCTGCTCATGGTCTTTATTAGAAGCTCTGTTACTCGATAAGGATTTCTTTGCCTGTTGGGATCCCCACTCTAATTCAGACAGTATTTTATCTTCTTCCACAGAAAAGTGGTGAGAACTTCCATTGAAAGAGTCCAACCCTAAGAAGCAACAACAGTGCCAAAAGTTTGTTTGGTTCTACACGTGAATATCTTGCCATCAAGAGCCCCAAAACAACACATCGAGGAACCAAACCTCGAGTTTCTTCACACTTCTGTAATGCACAGGTTCCCATAGAAAGTAATGTATTTATTAATTTGTGGACCTATGGAAAATGTCTGTGACCCAAAGACAAAGCATTCAGGCAAATTTGTTGTTGCCTTCATAAACGTGGCTGTAATTCTGATTACTCAGCAGCCTATTGGCATTTTCTCAGTACAGACTCTAAGGATAGTTCCCACACGATATTAATATTAATTGACTTATTAGAGGGCTGGTTTAAGAAAGGAGAACTTTTCAATGCTGTTAACAGCCTCTTGCTTATGTAATTTAAATTCAGATGACTATATTTTAAAGTCAGAATAATCAGGGTCAAAAAGAATTCAGGAAGGAATCATTAGAGGAAAAAGCAAATCATTCTATCAGCAATAGATCACAGTTTCCAGATATGAAGAAGGACTGCAATTTTCACAACAGGAAAACCCTAAAACCTCCCTCAAAGAAACCAAACAGCTCTAGAGTCAAGTATTGCACTTACGTTCCTTTTTCCCTCTCTTTCTTGAGGAAGTAGAGGAGCGAGAAGATGCTGCAGACCGTGGTCCAGAAGAATGCTGAGAAGCAAGTTCCACAGATCTAGGCTCATGGGGAGATTTCCTCCTTGGAATTTCTTCCTGAATGCTTGAATTACTGCTGCCAGCAACACTAAAAAGGAGCACATTGTCAGTGATTAAGGACTTCCAGCTCCCACATTATACCGTGCACAAGAAAACCACCACACTTGAAATTAGAGACAGAGGACTAAACTGCACAGATCAGCCCATCCAGAAAAGCATTGATTTTCAGACTTAAAATATGACAGCCAAGACACTGGGAAGTTTGACATGATATTGAACATATTGAAGCATGCTTCCAATAATAGGAAAGACTAAAAGATGGATAACAACCATCCTCTCCAATGCTAACTCTAAAGAGATATTTGACTCCAGACTGGAACAACATAAGAATGACTCCATATGTGACTGCATTTCAGATAAAGTTCTTACAGACAACTTATATATCCATTACTCAGCATTCCCAAATCCTTACTGAAAGCAATTATAGGGTTTTTTTACAAAATTTTGAGGTACTGAACAAATTTTAACACTTTCAAATATCTTTTCTATTTTTTATATATTACAAACACTAACCAACTGAGCATTACAGCAGCCACACAAGCTGGAGAACTAATTTTCATCAGACAACAAAGGATAAGAACGTTGCCTAATGCTACCTGTCCAGCCTGAAGAAGAACAAAAATTACACAGAGAACAGGAATCCAATCTTTATGTCTTCACCACGCTGGCTGCTATATTAACTGCAAGTCCTAAGGAACTGCTTTCATGACTTTGACCACTATCACAGTACAGCATAGCAGAAAAGACATGCAGCATTTTATGAAACTAACTTTGTATTAACTATTTCCTGTCAAATCCTGCATTTTTACTTTTACAAGAAGTCTAACACAGTTACCTGAGGTCACGTGCAATCTTCTTGTCTGTTAAAGTGCTACTTCCCTGCGATGAGACGAAATCATCTTCATAAGAAGCCACACTCTCCGGAGGGCTCATGGTAGGAAGCAAAGGGCGCAGAAGGGCAGACCCTCCGTTCAGCCTTTCATCAAACACTGAAGTGTGGACAAAGAAAGGAGAGGACAAAAGTTATCCCAAATGTGCATCAGATAGGTAATAAAACTGCAGGAACTAAAATGCTCCCACCCACGAGTTACAGTGACTTCCTTTCAAACACAAAACCATCAGGAGAACAGCAGTACAGTCATCCCATGGCAGTTTAGCACAAAGGAACAAGCACAGTCTTCCTCTTTTTGTAAAATTACTGAACACTTTACTTTGTTAACACACTCCAACTAAAACATTCTTGAAGAGCACAGTGCTTTAGAGTAGAACCATTTGCAGGAACTTTATTGCAATCATTTTTGAAGGAAATAAAATGAAGGGAAAAAGAATGAAAAACCACAAGATAAAAATCAACTTCTCGGAAAACATTCCTCCTCAAAATGAGGAGTTCCAGGCAAGAGTAACAGTACTTATAAAATGAGGGATAAATTTGTACAAAAAATGAAAATGAAACAGAGCATCCTGCATGAGACAACTGTAAATCATGCCTTACACAAATTCATGTTTGAGACTTCAAAAGCACATTCTTTACCTGTGAAGCATAAAGTGTAAGGAGCAACAAGACTAGGAAAATATCAATTCTCAAGAGAAATTTTGAGAAATTTTTCCATTTTTACCTTTTCCATGAAGCTGATAATTTTTTGCAAAGATGTTGATGACACTGTGGGGACTTCCCTTGGCCAGTTCCTCCCAGGGCCCCTTGCTGTGCGTGTCATTTGTCTGAGGGAAGAGCGGCGAGTACTTGTCAGCTGCTTTCTGAAACTCCTTTATGGGCTCAAAAGCGTTTCTCTCCCGGATGCAGAAATCCTTCTCTTTTAATGTCTCCAGCATCTTCAGTGGCAACTGTTTGTGCTGGCCTCCTTCCTCTTCAGAGAGGTTTCCATCACTCAGGAGAGGCCCTTCGCTGATGGAGTCGATGCTGGACTCGTGAGGAACGACGACTTTATTGAGAGCATAGCCCTGATTCTCACGGCCCAGGGAGTCAGTCTGTCTCTTGGATAAATGTCCTAGGATCCCCTCATGCCTGTTAGCAGCAGGAGACCTCAATCCAAGGCTGACTACATCAGTAAGAGGCCTGATGGTCTCAGGGAGCTTTTTAAATTCACTAAGGTTGCCTACCCCAGGAAGGCTGTCATCAAAGGCTGTATGAGACACACAGGCACCCAACATTTTTTGAATTCTGGCTGAAAAAGCATCTTCGTTTTCCTCTCTCACAGGAGGACTCACAGCCTTTGCCCACCGTCCATCATCCTGGTTTTCTTGCATAAATTCTGAGTTCCAAATGGTGCCATAGTTGATACCAGCGCCAGCCAGTTTTTTGGCTTCGCTTTCAATCCTGCTGGAAAGGGAAGCAGCCGTAGCTTTCAAAGCTTCAATGCGATCTAATTTGCTCTTATATTGGCCAGCAGGAGGTTTTGCTAAGAGATTTTGCTGTGCAGCAGGGGAATTCAGGTATGGCTGAGGCCCCAGTGATCCCACGGGTGCAGAATGGCTCCTCCTCCCTGCCAACACCGCATCACACTCCTTTGACAAAAGGTCCATCTGCTCCAGACTCCAGTGCTGGGAACAAGGGCCTCCACCTGAGCCCAAGAGAGCTTGGGGATGAGAGAGCTGGACTCGTGGGCTCAGCCTGTCTGGCTGTACCCAGGGAGGCTCCATCAGCTCGTTCCTGAAATGAAAAGTCAACATCCACATTGAGGACTTACACTGTTGTTTTAGACTAAAGTATCATTGTCACAAATTTAATTTTCAGGATGAAACACTTTTTGGTGGTATCAGAGGGACAGAGAATGGGACAGCAAACAGTTACACAATGTTATTTAATAAAAAAAAAATCAACAAACCAAACAACACAGCACCTTCCAAATTTGCAATGCCATTTATGGTGTACTGTTTGTTTTAGAGTTGTAACAAGCTGAGGTTTTTCAGCAGCAGCAGTAAGACTTATGCAAAAAGGAGAAAACTTTTTTTTCCCTTATCACTTGGCCATGTTCAGAATTCTAGGAAACCTGGAAAGTCCCTCACAAAAAGCTGCTTCTCTGATTACTGTGAGGGTCTCTGAATAACTTTAAGTCTCATCTCTCCTCTACTATCAGCAATTACATTTTTTCCTTTTGAGTGAGTTACACTAACAGTCTTTACTATACGGTTTAGCAGCTTATTCTACACACAGTAGCACATGGTATTCCTTGTGCTTCCTTGAACTTTTCCAGAAAGTAAACAGGTCTTGTTGAATTTAGAAAATCAGTGTTCAGATATTGAAACAAGTATATATTCAGGAAGCAGACATTGATTACATAGTTAAAAAATGAAGACACACTTGCACAACCAGGATAATTAAGGATATTCAAGAAACTTCAGGATTTTTTGTTCCTTATATTTAAGTCTGGTCAGGCATCTTGACTTACAGTATGAAAAACTTTGGTAACACAATGAACGATTAAAAATTGGGAAAGTATGAAAAGAAATAGGGAAAGACTAGTTCTAAGCAGAAGCAGAGGGTTTTGGTACTTTAAAGACAATAACTAAAGGCTGAATCAAAGAAAATAGATAAAATGCAAACATTGAAAACATCAAATGAGAAAACTCAACACATGTATTCATACAATCAGCTCCTCTTGCCTGATGCCAATGGCAGAGGAAACAGAGTGTCCCAATATAAAACACACATCCCACCCATGTCACCGAAAGATTACCAGCAACCACCACTCATTTATTTATTTACAGACTCACAAACCAGCCACAGCCAAAGTTCTCATATGCTCTCCTGCATCAGCTTCCTCTTTACTGCAAGGACACGTTTTAGTTGCCGTAAAGACAATTACTCTCACTAGAACATGAACTCAAAGAGCCGAGCCTGTTTTCACCTCTCAGAGATGAAAGCAGGAGTATTTTCCTCTCTCCCAAAGGCCCCCAGTTCCTCACCTCAGCAGTGACTGCTGCGGCTCCGAAAGGGACATGTCACTGCTGGAAGATGCACTCGGAGGACGCTCCTGAGCCTTGTTTTCTTTGTCGGATTCCCCGGAGGGCTGATAACCAGGTCTGGGCTAGAGATGAAGACAAGGAGAAAAACGCATTTTCAAAAGTCTGTCGTAGTCCAGAAGCTCTTGCCTCATTAAAACTGCAAAGGCTAATATCCAGAATTCAGATTCTACTTATAACAGGAAGATGAATTTCATTCAAATTTCTAGTAGGCCCTGCTGTGCCCAAAAGCAGCTGCCAGCAAGGAGGCTGCACACTGAAATCACTACCTTTAAGCAAAAGCTACACGTTTTTCTTTGTTCTTTTTTCTTAACTGACCAAGACAAGACACGACCTTCCTAAACATATGACCTCCTATTCCTGCAAACAACTGCAACACACTAAGTTAGTGAATCAGCTGTACCTGTGCTTCCTGCACCGTAGGCAGCTGAGGTGGCTCTTCTAAAAGTGTTCGTTCCAGCAATAGTTTAGAGTAGGTTTCCTGTAACCGTTTGGCTGCTGAAGGCTCAGGAGGAGGCACATGCTTTGCTTTAGCAACAGCCTCCTTCTGCTTTCTGTAGAGCTCTTGGAGCCTTTTGTTTTTCTGTTCTGTTGCCTCTTTTTGTGCTTTCTTCTCTTCATGCTGCTTCCTCTTCCTCTCCTCTTGCTGCCTGATGATGTACTGACGAACCTCATCGCTGTCATAGTGGCGTTTCTTAGAGATCACCTGAGGCTCCTCACTGGCAGCCACCTTGTCTGGTTTCCTTTTGGTTGGACTGTGGCTCCTGGTGTTTTGAGTGGGCAAAACAGATTTTTGATTCTGCTTTTCCACATCTTTCTCTTGCTTTGTACCCATGGAATCCAACTGCAAGTCATCGAGAATTCCACGTATCTCCACGGGCAGGAAATCCTTATTTACAGAGGCATGATCTTCTCGGTTATCATCTGGAAGAGCAGCTTCCAGTTTTTTCACGTTAGACTCAGACTGGACTTTACTTCTTGACCTTTCGGAGCTTCTTGAAGAGCTTTTACGGGTGACATCCAGTCTAGAATCTGATCCTGTCCTTCCAATGCAACCTGCTAAAGAATAAGACATCAAATATTTCAAGTATCAGTCAAATTTGGGAAAATACACGCCATCACTGAAACAGCTGCAAAAGTGAGGATGAGGGAGGAGCGCAGGATCTCGCAGTAAATGTGCTTTTGCTTCATTCAGTGTCATGGTCTGAATGTGGCAGCCTTTGCTTAGACTCAGCCCACACTCTGCATACTCTTAACAGCCTCACCATCTCACAGGCATAAGCAGCACAGCAGACATCACAGCCCCTTATTTGCCCCATCTGAGATTCTGGATAAATTCTGAAAAGGGCTGGTGGGGGGATCACTGAATATTTATGATGCACATGGATGACATTATATTGTATTTCTAAGAACCACAATTCCTGTTAAACAGGGATGCTCAATCATAGCTTACACATTACAAGGAGCACACCAGGAAAATTCACCTAACCCATGGACCACTGCTAGGCATTCCTTTCCCCACTAGCTTCAAGTGGCAAAGACAGGCTGCAACCTGTGTCCCATCTTTTCAGACACTGATCATATTCTATCTCAGAAGTCTGCACCATTCTGCAGACGTGCAGGGTTATATAATAAATTAAGTAAAATAAGTCCAGTGATAAAAGAACAACTTACCAGACTTGGCAGCTCTCTCTCGTCCTGTTCTGTCACTGGATACAGCTCTTCTCTCCTGTTCTATTCTGGGAGCTGGACCCAGTATCTTTTTGACCAGCTTTTGTCCCTCCCGCCAGGAGGATGCATTTATCACATAATTTCCACCTGCACAATAAGCAATAAGTAAATGTCAAGCACTAGGTGGATTTTCCATGGTATCAAAAATAAGGATTTATTGCAGCCCTTCATCATTTCTGGGCCATTTCATTCTGCATAAGTGGTACAGACTCAGTTACACAAAACAGTCATAAAACATTGATGCACCATGAAGACACCCCACAGCCGCCTCAAACATCTACCAGAGCTTCACCACAGACACAGTGTAACATCCAAAACATACTGTCACAAAAGCCCTACAAAAACTGATTTAAAAAACAAGAAAGGGTTATACAGGTCTCAAACATATAAACAAACCTTACTAGGGAGAGGGGAAATATTTGTAGAGCTCAAATAATGCACTCAAATAAGGAAAATAAGAGAAAGAAAGATAAAAGTACCTAAATTGTTGTAATAAGAGGAACAAAAATAAAGGTGAGATACAAAAAACACTTCACCTTCCTATGAAAAGACAATTAGCTAATATCCTAGGAAAAAAACCAAAACCACTTAAGATTTTTACAGATAATTATTGAAATAGGTGTCCAGTGAGGACATTAGTGAGCAGCAATGCTAACCCACTGTCCCTTAGCTGGGATTTCTGTGCCAGCAGTGAAAATAGTTAAGATAACCCTATTAGTTGATGCCTAATTCAAGGACAGAGCACCTTGCAGGTGACAGAACCCAATCCAAATGTTATTTGGATTATTTTTTCATCCTACATATAATTAAATGATTAAAAACTGGGTATGGTGGCATCTTTACCTAATATTGGGTACTTTAAACACTACATTTATTTAACTCACCTTTCAACTCACTAACTTCCAATATTAGTAATAATTTTTTTTTAAATAATGACCTTAAAGAGCTTTGGAGAAAAATGCCATATAAAAAAAGAAAAGAAAATGATCAACAATTTAATTCAGACCATTTAGCCGTACTTTATTGCTAGGAAAGTACCCAACTTGAATATACAATTTGCAGTTGATTTTTAGCAATTCCATTTCAGGTTCCACCTTCAAGAGCTCTGTCTAAAGAAACCCAGTCACTGCAGCATGAGATCACCACAGCCAAACAAAAAAGGGACTGTACTGGGCCCACCAGCACTTTGAAGACATGATACCAACAATGTCAAGTGAAATCCAGGACAGCTGAATAATTGTTTTGGCAATCCCAGTCCTCAGTCCCCAACCCCCTTTCTTCTCTTGTTGTTATTTTAACCCAGAAGCCTGCAGCCCACTCTTCATCCCTTTGCTAACAGCACTTCTTGCTTGCATTGTAAATTATCCAAGTATTTTATAAAGCTGTCACTTGAAACATGTCGCTACAAGCCCTCTTTGAAACAGAGGTATCGACCACAGGGGTTCTCCTGCAGAACTCGCTGTTCTCAGTTGCTTCTGAGTACATTTAAAAAGCCAGCGTTGAGTGTCATCTTCCATTTTTGTCAGCTGTTTAACCAAAACACGCTAACGGGGCAGAACATGAGCTGGGGCTATTTATAGCCCTGGCTGTGGCAAGCAGTTCCTTACGGCAACGGCTGGAGGAGGATGGACCAGCACGGATGTGCCACTTAGAGCTGGTTCTTATCTGCCAGGAATTCCAGGCCACCATTTTCAACACGTTTAATCCGTTACCCCAGCAGGTGGCTTTGCATGTAATGGAGGGGCTGGAGCTTGCAGTTGGCAATGACTTGGTTGGGAGCCTCTGGGTAAGGATTAAGGGACAAACAAATATAGGAATGTTGGCGTGGGAGTCTACTACAGACCAGGAAGACAACACCCATAAATTATCCTTTAAGGAACTCAGGGACATGTCTAAATCAACAGTCCTTGTATTTATGGAGAGCTTCAACCTGCCAGATGCTAACTGGCAAGTTAACTGTCCCTCACCTGGGGCAGGGCAACCCCGGATATACAGCTGGGCTGGGGAACAGATCTCTTCACTCTCGCAACCAGGACCCAAGGCAATGTCAGGGGACATTCCCTGTGTCAGGGGAGATTTAGGTTGGATGTTAGGAAAATATTCTTCCCCCAGTGGGTGGTTGGGCACTGGAACAGGCTCCCCAGGGCAGTGGTCACAGCAACACACCTGACAGAGCTCAAGAAGCGTTTGGACAATGCTCTCAGGCACATGGTGTTATTCTTGGGGTGTCCTGTGCACTTTGCTCCTCCCTCACTTGGAACTGTCACAAATATGTAAGATAGCTGAGTATAATTCCTTAAGTAGGAATTGATCAGCATATGAAGGAGCAAATCCATGCTTATCACTTAAAAGTATTAGCATTCATTAGCTCAAAATATTCACAAGCAGCTTCAGGATTTACAGCATGCAGAAGCACATGTTTACTCTCTAAAAAACCCTTTGTAATGATTTTTAAAGCAGGTTTTTTTTCTTCAAAGTGTTTACCAATCATGGGTCATTGCACAGAAGGAGAAATATAAAACCTTAAGAGCTGCCTAAGCTGTTATGTATTTAAAGAAATTGCTCTGTGTGTGATTGCAGCCATAACTACTTACTTCGTATGAAAATTATAACCAAATATGAAGCAGATGTGGAAGTCTTCCTAATTCTTTTGCTACCAACATCAAAGATTAACATTACTGGAAAACTAAGAAGGACTGACAGAATTTCACACGTGGTTTATTTTATTTTCTACTATAAGGAACTGCTCCACAGTAACCTGCTCATATCATCTGCTCTAAATACTTTAATTTTATTTAATAGTGTGGAATTGTCAGACAATAGTGGAAAAAAGAGTTCTTAGCTGGTAAAAGAAATAAGCATTCCTTTATAAACATCAAGATTTGGAAGACTTGTCAGGGAATGTGTTTTTACATTCTTTCACCAACTGAGAAAGCCAGGAATGGGTCAAGCCAGAACTGAAGGTGCAGGACGGCAACAACTTGAAATGGGACGTGGAAGAACAACAGCCAGAGAAGAGCCAGGAGAACATCCTGTTCTCTGCTTGTCCACTGAGAAATCATACAAGAGAACAGCTTTCACTGCAGCCCCTCCTCACCTCACAGGGGGGCAACTCAGCAAGGCCCACTGGCACTGACTTTAATATCATCTCCCAGCATTGCTGACTGAGCTGTAGGTCAGGCTCTAACCAGCTTCAACACAAGCAAAGCAGAAACAGGATCCAGAACAGACCTATTGCTACTTTTTGTCTGCGTTGGCCTGACAGATACCCAAGGATAGCTCCCCCTCAAGAAACACACACTCCTCAGCAGTTTCCACAAGGTGCACACAGTAAGTGGAAAGGCAGAAAATTAAAATAAACTACAAAAAAGTACACGCATCCACCACCAACAAAACCATACAAACCCCCAATGCAGCACAGTACACAAACTCTCTGCAACAGCACTGTTGCACATCTGAGAAGACTTTTAAAGCATCATGCTTTCATCTTTCTTTCTTGAGACAAAATTTATATCTGAAGGACATGTGACAGCCTTCCCTCTACAGTAGAAATAGTCACCTTGTTTGGACTCTGGACTTGTCAACCGTGTCAGTTTTTGCACTTTCCGCACTGGCTTGGTGGTTTTTTTCTCTCTATTTCTCTCACCGGGTTTTCCTTTCGCTGTTGAATCCTCTAAAAACAAACAAAAGCTGTCAAGTGATATCCCACAGGGAAGAAGACAGAGTAACGAGCTTGCTTCAACATTTGAAAAACCAGAACTCAGAGGAACCCAGTAGAATTCACTGATTATCCCAAATTATATACCTAGATCAATTACTTCTAGTCCAGCACTTTAAAACCCTCACAGCACAGGAATTTTCAAGCAAAGGCTGCTTACCTACACACTGGAACACAGCAAAGCCACAGCAACACCACAAAAGATTTTTAAAGTTCATTTTCCATTTTAAAAGAAACGCTGACAGTTTCACATGAACAATTGTTGGTTCTCTTCTGCTACAGATATTACATTTTACAGCACTAATGTTCCACAAGAACATGTAGCTCCTTCACTCCTGAAACACATGGGCTACTCCTTACACATTAACACAACAGCACATTCAGCATATAAGGAACTCTGTGGCCACTATTACCACTGTTTTCTTGTTCCTCTTCCCTAAAGAATGTGATCAGACAACCTGAAACAACCAGAATGCAACCCTCTCTATGGACAGTTCTGAAGATTTATTTAGATGCCAATTCTAACTTTTACAGCCCCTCATTTTAGCTGAATCCACTCTCTGATGGATGTCCATAGGAAATATCAGAGACAGAACAACAGGATATATTAAAAGATGTGGGAATAGAATTTTAGGAGTCTTTCTCACCCTTAATATCGTTTCCTTACATATTTTCCAGCCATCTTTGAGGCTGGCAACAAGCACAGGGAGGACAGAATCAATGCACCGAGTACCAAAGGCCTCAATAACTGCATTTGCTGAAGTCCACCTTGTCTTCTCACCTCTTCCAGCAACAAACAGTTCCCTTCTGATACCAAGAAACTGCAGGCTGCTTCCCACTCTGTTCACATTATAGCAATTTTGTTTTAGCATGGCAAATCCTGAACATCTTTAAGACAAAATTACTGGAAGCTTGGAGTCCATACAATATCCTTTAGCCTAACTGCTGAACAAAGATGAAGACATGCTGTATGGTCTATGCTTACATGTAAAAATCAAATCTTTTTGCTGTAAAGAACAATGCTGCTGTAGATATGAGAGACCTTATAGCTTATTTTAGCACTACAGAGCACAGAACAGTTCTGTAACACACTCAAAACACCACATGCTGTAACTTTAATACAGAAGTAACACGTGGATAGATAATCCAACAACCTAAAAATATATTTACAGTATATACTATGTGCAGCACCAGCATTTGATTACCAGAAATCAGCTACTGAGGATAATCTTTTCAGGTCAGAAAGGCGACACGTTCCACAACAGCTGTTCTATGCATGGGACCAGGACAGGAGTGTGGATCAACAGACACACAGATCCTTCCTTTTGCTGGCACTAGACACACGATCCAAATGCCTTTTTAACTGGACCCCTTCAATGAAGCTTTTAAAAAAACCTGAATTTCTATAAACAACTCATAATCATTTACATTATGCTTGTCAAAACTAAAAAAATACATGCTAGTGTAGATTAAAAGTCTGTGGAAATTTGGCATTAATTTCACAGACTGATGCTGAACAGAGTATTTGCAAAACAATTTTACTGAAAAGGAGCATCTCTTCTTTCTGAACTTTTTTTATGAGTGACTCCAGGAAAAGTCCTCAGTAACTTATCATGCTGTGCAAGTACCAGCCACTACACTATCAATATACACGGACACCTATAGGTTTAAATCTCAATGCATTTTCCTCCAGTCTTAAATGTTTTGACCAGAGAAAGGTTATTCTTAATAAGTAAACTCTTCAGCTGCAAAAGGAGAAGTTCTCTGGGGATTTTATTTTCCATTCCCTTCCTTTTTATTCACTTGATCTCTTTCTCCTCCCCCAACTCAGTCAGTCAGAAGCAATTCAATCTTACAGCACTCCACTGTAACCAGCCTAGCAAATAAAAAAGCACACTTGGGCATCCTACTCCAGCTCACCCAGAGAGAAGAGCTGCCAATGGTACTGCAGCTTTCCAGAGTGAAAAATTCATAAAGATTGTGTCTTGGAGTAGTACATTTTAAAACAGAAACCAAAAGTGGGTTTTGTCCTTTTAAACGTGAAATTGCATTCATTCATGCAAACACGTGTAAAGAAGTTACAAAATTAAACAAAAGTCATTTGGATGGTGACTTTTTTTTCCTGTTTCAAAGAAAAGCCATCATTTGATTCTTTCTAATACTGGTTTTCTACTAAAAGTATTTGAATGAGAGAATGGGGTTGTTTTAGTGTTCAGTAAGTTACTCTTCCTGTGGAGAGAACTACAACACATTTAACACCCACTGCTTCCATTTTTTGTTTCCGTGACTTTAGTAGAGTTGCACAAAATATATTTCTGTGCCTCTCAGAGAAGGCTGTGTGGCTCAATCAGCCCTGTCTGTGGCTCACCTTTTAACTGGCGTGCGATATCTCTGTAAAGCTCCCGACTAATACGAAACTCGTCCGCGTGCCAGATCTTCCCATCTGGAGTGCGAATCTTTGTTTCAGCGGGATTGAAACCTGAAAGTGAACAATTCAGGAGTTTAAAGTAACTGCATAAAACATAAATACAGCTTTTTCGGGATGGAAGGAGTGGAAATCTGCCAAGTAAGAAAGGAACTACTTGAATTTCTAGTGCTAAATTAGAAGGAAGCAATATACCAGTCTGCCACTTGCTCACAGCTGAAAAACAGCAGACTGGCTGACGAAAAGATTATTAGCAATATGAAAGGCTTTTTCAATCAAAACAATGTTACCAAGCTCTGAGACCATAAAAAAGTTATTGAAATAAACCCAAAACACCAATACAGTGAGCTTCTTTTTATAGTAATTGTAAGAAGAGACAGGAAGAATTTCAAAGGAATCGACACTTCCGTAAATTGGCAAGAATTTCTTTTCTTTCTTGTCCATATCTGTGATCAAACCATGTTATCCACCCCCCTATTGCCCAAACACAGCTGTGAGACAGGTCCATGCTTTGACATGTTGCTCAGTGAATTGAACTCCACTCCTCACCCCGTAAAACCCACAGGGAGGGGATCTGCACCTCCGTACCTCTGTATGATGGAGCAGCAGGCACAGCTGTCACCTTCCTGACTTTGGGAGTCACCGTGTTGTCCACGTTACTGACCACCACAGGTTGCTCAGCACATCCCAAGGGCTGCCCTCTGCCACTGGGCTCTTCAGAATTCTCCCACTGCTTTCGGATCCGCTCCTTCAGCTTCTCCAGCTTGGCATCGTGCTGCCGCTGTTTCAGGATCTCCAGCCTGTGAGCACTACAAATACTCGCGGCAGAAGGGGAAGACACTTTCAGTTCACTGTCCTGGGACGTGTTACTCTGAGAAGCTTTAGTGCTACTCTCATCTCCTCTGGAGCCACTGGTTTTTTCCTCTTCCAACCTTGGAGATGCTGCAACCCTAAGAAAGGCCTCATTATTCTGCAAGGCATCAATTGTCGGCCGGTCATTCAAATACCTAACGACAGTCTCGTCTGCAGCAGAAGAACAGGGGCTTTCAAAGTCTCTGCTGTGCCGATCCCGCTCCTCCAGGTCGTGTGTCAGGCGGCCTGTGAGCTCAGCCTTCCCCTCTGCTTCGCTCAAGTCCAAGCCAGAGAGCAGTTGCTTGGCCTCAAGTTGGCTAGAACTGTGATAAGACAGAGAACTATATATATCCCTGATGCAACAGAAGGGAAAAAAAAGTCAGCATCAGAAACACAACTGCAGGACCTTCCAACCCAGCAATCAGCACGTTCATCAACTAAATGAATGACTTCCTCTACCTTGTCTCCACTTAAAGGCAAGTTCTTTTAAAGTCTGCTCACTTCACACTAAATAGTGCAAGTCTGATGAAACTGAAAGAGACTTCTGTTCAAAATTTCATTTGCTGCACTCTCTGTCTGAACAGGACTATATATAAAGTTGAAGAATAGAAAATCAGCAAGTGGTAATGTCACCCTTCAATTTTTTAAAAAAAGCTTTAAATAAAAGGTGTAGAACTTAAAAGAGAAGCATAATTAATATATGAGCTGCTCAATTAACAAAATTGACCCAAATCAGTCTCATGTGCAACAAGGAAGGAGAACCACCTCACAGCTGACATAAGTAGGGGAAAAAAGGATCAAAATTTAGACGTTAGGACAAAAATCACGTTATATGGCCTGTTCTGTGTGATGTTTTGTCTATGAGAAACTGTTCTTATTTGGGTTGCTCACACACACAAAAGTGTAATGCATCTTTAGTACTAGATTTTCTTGCTCTACACTGTCTTGTGGCAACACATTTGGGAACATGTGCTGAAGAATTAATGAAACAGAGTTGGAAAAGCACGAGGAAATACTCTTTTTGGTCTTTATTACTGAAATTAAACACCTATCAAACCCATCAGGTCACAAAGGCCACAGCCATACTAACTTGATGATCTGGCCCCATTTCAACACATTTGACATTAAACTCGTATTTACTGAACAAAAAACACATTTGTAATATTTACTAAAAAGTCCAGCCCCACATGCTGCTTGGGTGGCTGGGTGATGGGAGGAAGCAAACCAACTTTTGAGGAGTTGTTAAAAGCACCACTGTTAGATTAAATCTAATCTCAGCCTGTTTTCCTTTAAGAGTCAGCTGTCCCAGCACTAACCTGTACGAAGCCAACGGTTCCCGGAATTCCACACGGCTGCATTTTTTCACGTTGCTTTCCAGAGTGGTCGCTCGAAGGGGGCTGCGCGAGGACTTCTCCTTGCTTGATTTATTTTGGCTGGAAGACCGGGAAGCTGAAGCAGAAACCAAAGAATCCTTTATGGACCCACCTCTCCAGAAAGAGAAAGCTGAACAATTAACACAGTTTTTCTTGGGTTTGAGCAGCACTGAAAGTACTCCCTCTCTTTTTCAACAAGCTGATTTCAAAAATTAGGAGCAAGGCAGTAAGTGCTTGAAATAATGATCATATTTAAAGAGAGATAATGCTTAAAGATTCACTGTAATTAAATCTGTAAAGTTGACTGTGTTGCCACTAGAGGTCGATCTGTCTGTTCTCCAGTGGCACACCACCAGAATACTCTTAGTATATAAAAGAAGGGCTTATTTCTTCAAAGCAAAGGCTGGCCTTAAATGAAATAAAGGAAGCATCAGATTTAGCAAACTTGTTCTCAGAATGGGATAAGCACTGCTCATTCACAGTGTGGGGAAAGTCCTGCCACCCCCTCCAACCAAGTGGCTGGGGTAGAACACTCTCCTTCCTAACCCAGGGGAAGGAAATACTAGTTTCTCAATTAGTGTGTCATGAATAAAGATCACTGGCAGGAGGCAACTTGGGGGCAGGGAGGAGAAATCAGATTTCCCAGAATGCAGTGGCTCTACGGTGCCTTACACCTTGTGTCCTCAATAATACATACCCTTCCTGCTGGCTTTCCTGCTGCCACTGGCAGAAGGCTTCTTGGCATCCATGACTGAATCGAACACAGCTGTCCCGGTGGGGGCTATTTCCAATTTGTTCTCTATATGACGTAGCTAAAGTTTGAAGATAATGCAAATAAGAATATTGTTTTCCATTTTTAAGCTACATTTTTCTCCCACCCCCCCACCCCAACACAACACATTTTTCCTTCTTCATGAAGAATAAAACTGCAGGCAAAAGCAACTTCACGAGGCTGATGTTGCAAAACTGTATTGTATTATGGTCAGAAATTACTATTATGTTTTGTTTAATAAGATTATCTAAATTAGGTTTTATGCATAGTTTTGTTCCCATAAGTAGGCTGTTGTGAAAAAATTAATAATAACACGCCATTCAGAGACTTAATGCTTGCCCTGAATAAAATATTAATTCCACTTGGAAAAAATTCTCTAATACTCCCTTCAAAATGGAGCATGATACAAGATTCCACATGTAAAACCCCACACTGATGCTCAGCTGTTGAGAAAAGTGAGGGACAAGGCTATGGGAAAGAGCTGAATTCCCTGAAAAATCAAACTGTTTCGCTCAACTGAAGCCAGGTTTTAGAAACTACTATGATCTCTTAAGCACTTAAGTTAAATTCCAACAGAAAGACAGCAATTGCAATGCTCAAAGATAGAAAATCATTAAATACACCAGTGGTGTCCCAGTTTCTGACTGGTTTGAGTCAGAGAGGGGAGAGCTATTTTTTCAAGTTCTCAGAAACATGAGAAGTCACCACTTTCTTAAATCAAAAGGTAATATTACACTCCAGGTTTAGCATGTACTACGATACTCGAGACCAAGCTTGCTGTGGCAAAAATTTCTTCTACTGTGTGCAGAAAACTTTTCCCAAGATGTTCAACATTCATGTACTCCAAGTGCTTCTCCCATTTTCAACTTGTTTAAGAGAAAATCACTGAGCAAAATAATACTTTGGTAAAGCTTTTGTAGCCATTAACTGATTGGAAAATAAAAAACAAAGGAAAAAAAATCAGTACTTACAGCAGCCTTAGTCTGAGAAAAAGAAGCCCATGCTGCAGTTTGATCTTACAGGGCAGAAACAAAGAAAGTAATTTCTCATTAGTACATGGGAAACAAGGAAATAAAATGTTTCTTCAAAACAATTTCCATGGGTTCCCTAATCAAGTTCTTTTTGTGACCCAGTTCCAGCCTGTAAATATCTTCTGTGAAAGGCTGTTATCAGTCAAGGCTCAACTTAACAGAGCAATAAAGTATTTAATGTAATATTTAATGAGTTCACTAAGTTAGGCTGAATGCATAACTTGATGCACACTTGAAATCAAATCCAGAACATGTAACAGAAGATACTTAGATGTTTAGAAGATAAAATAAAGCTAGTTATCTACCCGTACATAAATATCTTACATGTTTCCATTACACTATAGTTTAGCTACCTTTTTTTCCCCTTCCATTTTCCTCTTCAGTAAACTAAGCATGAATACATGGTCACTGACAGGCTCTACTCAAAAACCAAGCTTTGAACAGAAGAATTTTGAATAGCAAACTTTTTGAGCTGCACACCCTACAAACAAAACAGAAACAATGTTTGTGAACAAGCAGGAGGCACTAATCAACGTCAGCCTTTTAATCTAAACAGACAGCACGTGCTCTATGAGCAATCCAGCTCAGAAGGATGCAGTAGTGTTTTCCTCTATAAATATTTACTTCCTTAGCTCCCCTCTTCTTTTGATTTATAATGGTTTTCTTAGATAATCTAATTGCTTATAAAACACAACATCCCTATGTCAGAACCATGGAGAGTAGCAGTACTGGAGTGTCAGAAAAATAATCTTTTCCATATAGTAAAAAAGCTGCCAATTGCATTTCAGGTAAGATGCAATAACAGGAAGGAAGCAGGTTAGGGAAGTAGTGCAAAACCAACTTTCTTTGACTTCAAGAGACGGTGCTTCGTGTCCACAGAACACTTCATTTTCACAAGGTAGGTAACTTTAAAAGAAACTGATTATATGACTGGAAATAATCAGCAATAATGTCCTCTTACAGATAAAATAATAATCTTTCTCTACTTTCAAAATCACTTCTGGAGTCCAGTTTTGTCACACTGGAGGTCATATGACTGATCCCAAACCACAGACATAACACGCGGCTCAGCTGCTCCACAGACCAGACCTTTCTTCCTTTCAGGGATGTACTGTAGGGTTTTTTTGGCCCCTCCTTTCCTAAATTAGAGAGTAATCATGATAGCAAAAAGCTAACTGGATTTCTCCAGTTCAGGGAGACAAAATTGCTGTAAAAGTCATCTTAGTGGTGATGTACTGATGCGATTCAAGTGTCTTCACCACCTTGGAACTGAGCGAGAGTTGGGAGCAACTGTGACACAGGCTCTTCCTCACTCCTTTCAGGAGCCAACAGTTCCAGTTTCTGTTCCTGCACTGCTCCTCCTCCACAGCACTCAAAAAAACCCTGTCTCTGTGCCATCTTGGCAACCATATTCCAGGCTGGCAATTGCTAATGC
The DNA here is from genome assembly GCF_003984885.1 of Neopelma chrysocephalum. NCBI lineage: Eukaryota > Metazoa > Chordata > Aves > Passeriformes > Pipridae > Neopelma > Neopelma chrysocephalum. Next base: position 1,804,659 of record NW_020897761.1, on the reverse strand, counting down.
AGATCAGCAAATACTCCACAGATCAGAGTACAAAACTGTCATCTGCGAAAAGGGAACTGTGTAACACATGGGCTCAGCTTCCAAAGTGAGGCAGGAGAAAGCTTCCTGCAACAACTCCCCACGGTTCAAACAACTCATGACAAAACATCTCCCAAAACAAGGCAATAGAACAGAGAAAACCCATACCTCTGGTAGAATCCTTGCTTTGGTTATGCCTCAGATTTTGTAGAGGCACCTCATTTGATGTGTTGCTCCACATTGTGCCAATTTATCTACAAAAAAAAAGAAGTCAGGTAAGAACCAAAGAGGTATAAAGTAAGAACAAATCTGTCTTTGGCTGAAGAGAATATAACCTTGATCACTATGATAAATGTCCACCTCATTGGATGATTTCAAGCTCACAACATGAACAAGGTCAGACAATCAGTACCAAATCACAACTGTGGTTAAAGCTTCTTGCAGTTCTGCAGAAACCACGTAATTCCACGGATAAAGAAGGGTTTGGATTTGTTCTTATTTGTTACAAAGAACCGTGAACGTGATAAAAGGAGACCCAGAGGTCAAGGCAATTTAGATCACAGTAAGAAGTATCCCAGAAAGTCTGCAGATGTCCACACTGGAACTCTGCACACACAGGGCTCACAGAGGCATCATTACATGGCTCAAACTCGTAAATGTCTGGTGAAAATACCCAACTCCACCAGTGACAGATGAATGTGTCACCTGTCTCTGTTAAGGGGACAGGCAGAGCAGAATTGTCTGGCAGGACACTAGAGCCAGGAAAAAAGACAGGACTGGAGCTGCTGTTGTGCTCCTGTGAACTTCAAAGGCAAGACTCCCAGTGAATCTAAAAAGTGTGAACTCCCTCCCAGCCACTATCACCAGAGGGTTTTTATAATTGAAAAAAAGAAAAAACAAAACAAAAGAAATCCCAATATGTGCTTACTGAGCTGTCCTCATAACACACTGACAACACTTCTGGTATGGAAATAAAAAATCAGGCAATCACAGAATTCCAACAGGAAGTTCTAGACCTCTGACAAGAGTCATAAAGCCACATTTTCCTCTCTCTTCTCTCGTGCACTCCCAGATGTATTTCTTCTTACTTTTTTAATTTCTGAAAACTTCTTTTGCTCTCACCTCTCTACACAGTGTGCCACACAAAAGGGCATTCAAATATAAAGATCATTCTTCTGGAAAAAGGAGACCAAACATCTCACAAAATTAACACTGTGTGCTACTTACTGGAACAGATCATTGCCTGGACATTTTGTGACAAGGATTTTTATCATATATAGTTTTAAGAATACTCACAGAGACCAACAGTGAAGTTTGGCCCTCACATTCAGTCAGTCAGTCATATATTTAGGGCAGTAAGTTATCCCACAAAACAGTTCTTATGCCCCAAGAAAAACTATCAATAAGAAGAACATAGGTCTTTAAAAAGCCTTTAGTTGTGACTTTCTTTAAAGAATCCAAATAAATGTTTGAAAGAGCGAGGGAGAGGTATGCAAGATTATTTATGTAGGTACAGACACACATGTACACACACATTAGTGAAGCCCACAATAACAAAAATTCTAGAAAGAAGGGGTAGGTGTTTTGTTTTTTTAAGTATCCAATAGTTTTGGGCCGTGAGCCAAGTGGAGTTAGAAAGTTCTGCTTCTAGGACAGGTGCTGCAGAGCTCATTCATGCAGAACATCATGCTGTAAATCATAACGCTGCCCTGCCCGGGAAATCATCCAATCGAACCTCTCCATCACTGCAGCAAAGAGCTGTTGGGCTAGAAATGTAGAAAACAAATATTAACACAAGTGAGGGAATTTTCCATAAAGAACTGATTTTGGGAGCTGCTGAAAATATTCTATCAGACCAGTATCACTTTCTTGCTCAAACGCAAATACAACAAAACCTACCCAATATGTCAATTTAGCATAGGAGAACGTTTGGACAAGCAAAAATTTCTTAAGGGTTAAAGTATCCATCCCAATTGCTTGGGATTTATTCTTGTCATTAGGATTACTAGAACAGATAGGAAAACTTAGTTGGGGACTAAAGTTATTATACACACACAAATTCATATGGCTTATTTTAGGATGTCCTGTGAATGTAGAATTGTAACATACTCTATGTATTCCCTAACTTTATATGGAAAGTACCAGATTAAAAAGTTTGAAATTGCTCGTTTCATCCTGACACTAAAGACTGTCAGTCCTTCACCTGAGCTGAACAGAACACATTTAGACACAGAGTGAACACATTTTAGAGAACATCTCATACAGAGAACACTACATATAGTGATCAAACAGTGAGTTATTCTCACAGATGTGTGCTGATGATCACTAGTGGGCAATAACTATCTCAACTCCTTCAAAACTCTGCAAGGCCCCTCTATAAAAGGCCACTCAACCTCTTTTCCATTCTGTATAAACCAGGAAGAAATCCCAAAGCATCCTGCTGTATTTAGCCTAAGAAATACCCACAGTGCCAGCTCCAAGTGTACCATCCAACTCAGCTGAGACCCACTGAGCAGTTTTGCTTAAATCAGGTTGCTGCTGATTGTAAAAAACGACACGTAAGAACCGAGCATTCTGGAGCTGTCTACAGTTTCAGGAAGGCAACACTGCCGTGTTTTCTGTCATGGTGTAATCCCAGGAACTCTAAGAGTTTGGGGTTTAGGTGTCTTTCTCCCTCTCCTTTGAAAGACAGGGAGAAATTTATCAGCTTTTCAAGGCCTACAAAAAAATGATGTTGATTCTCATCAACCTCTAAATTCCTACATATTAATAAAATAGCTTCTTTCTATTGCTACAGCTCACAAGAATAAGCAGCATTATACAACCCCCCCAACCAACAAAAACCCCAAGTACTTATATAATTCAATATACTGCAAGAAATTAAAACAAACAGAGAAGACTGTTTAATGCTATAAAGAGTACAGAAAAAGAGGTGGTGGAGAAAACAGAGAGAGAAGGAACAGTTGCCATGTCTGTTTACAGCACTTGCATGCAGGGTAGTGGACCAGTTAAACAACAAAATACACTGAAATTAGTATTATTCTCTGATCAATATTCAACTTAAAAATTATGCTATGGAAGTTTAAATTATTTTTAAAACATGTTTTACATCAATACAAAAGTTGTCTCAAAGTCTCACAAATAAGATGAAATACGTAAAAACTACATTCTGAAAGGATTGTTTCAAAAAGATTTTTGCTAAACTAAACGATCCATCTCTATTTAATGCAGAGCTTAAACGAAGAGATTGAGCTCAACAGACAAAACGTCAAAGGACTTCTGAGGAGACAGCAGTGATGGCAAAAGGTTATCTGCAGGTTGGATAAGCTTATGAGGATCTTAAGTTTGCTGAAAAAAGGTGGAAGACTGTAGAATCAACAGAAGTGATCTCCTGGTTATTGGATTGTTCACTGGGAGACAGACATGCCACACGGGTCCATTCAAGGCTGGTTTGCCAAGCCTCTCCCTGGGTGAGTGATTAAGATACAAACACCATTGTGTTCTGACATTTCAATCCCACACCAAGGGCCCATCTCATTCTTTACTCACGTGTCCAAGACAAAAATTAAAGTACACAAGAGAAGGTACAGCAGAATTGCTGCAGATGAGGACCTGAGAGAAACAAGCAAGGAAAGGATGTACTCCCAGCTCCTGGGAGAAAAAGTGGGGAAGGATGGACACAGGACATGACAACCACTCTCTTCTACAAACACTGTTCCTACAAGAAGACACTGAGGAGAACTGACAGATCAGAAAATGCATCAGAAAGCACGAGAAAGGAGGGAATGGAAACAAAGAGAAAACCAGTGCCAGATAAAAAAGGAAGATGAGAAACCAGCACTACATTTAAAACTAAATATACCAAGGATGTCATTGAAAGGTACAACAGATAACAAAATAACAAGTCAACACAGTTAAGAGAACAACATTTTAAAAGGAATGGGAGATATGCAAGTAGAACATGCTTAGCAAAGATACACAAAAATGTGAAGAGATTAAAAACAAGGCTGGGAAAAAGAGAAAGAAAAATGGTGAGAGAAGCAGAATGTAACAAGGAAGAAAATGAGAAAGACAGGAAGGAGAGAAAAAGGCAATTAACTTTTGATGAACTGGCATAGAGAGCAGCAAAAGGGAAGAAAAGAAACTGGTGATTGGTCCAATTGTGAAGTTTTTTCATGTATCCTCAGTATGATTTTTTTCGTAGTAGCACAGACTTGGTAAGAAAAGGAAAGAGGAAACTCAGAAGTCATGACATTGGAACAAGGAAACAGGAGAGGAAACTGAATTGTACAGATTCAGAGAAGGCAGAGAATGTGAGAAAGGGATCACCCACTGTTATTTTCACTAACATTTAGCGGTTATGCTAAAAACCCCCAGTATGCAAAGGGAACAGTATTCCTCAAGACTTTGTTTCTTATAAAAACACAAGTGATACCAAACAAAAGGGATACCACAAAAGAAAAGATGAAGCTTTGCTAAGGGTATGGAATGAAACAAATTATTAACATTGGCTTCCGTGGGATATTCTTAAATGTTTTATCCACACAGTGGCAGGTTTTGCTACAGACTGGGCGTGCAGTGCACGAGGACAATGTTTCACACAGTTTAAGCTACAATAAGGCAGCAGTGCCAATACAAGAATCCACCCATTCCTTTCTTCATGCCTGGGTCTCTCTTGCCTTATTCAGGCAGAAAGTCAGTGGGATTATGTGGTAAAGCAAAGCAGACTGGGAGTCTGGTGCAGACTAAAAGAAGTTTTCCTGTTCTTTTTGCTTTATTGGTTTTAGCTCTGTCATACCATAGCAACAAGCTCCATGCAAGCAGAACGAGGAGGCATGGAAACATGGGGGAACAGTCAGATCAGCACTGGTTGCTGTTCCCCAAGAGCAAATACTTAAACCTGCTGCCTTTTCCTTGAGGAGAGTGGTGGGACCGGGGAAAACGAGCCATTCCTGTCACCTTCTTCTTACCAGTGGAGACACCACTGGAGCTCAAGGGCACCACGGGAGCCTCCACACCCTGCTCCAGCCTGTCCCACTGCACCCACACCCCACACAGCACAGACAACTTGTCTGTGGAGGAAATGGCACAGAGACAAATAATCAGTTTTAGAGATGTTTTTCCCTGTTTACAAAAATACTTTAAGTTTCTGTGTACAGTTAACTGAAAGCTGAGTTCTGAATGCTAAAGACCTAAAGCCCCTCCTGTCTGAGTATCTACAGTTCTGCACTGCTGGCAGTAAGAGACACACACAGGTGGACAGGCACCACCACACCCAGCCAAGCAAACTGTTTTTCTGAGCCAGCCCACTGAAAGTGATGGAAATTATAAAGATGCCAGAAACACTTTCCATGTGTTTTCAAATACCACACAATACAATTTATTATGATATGCTTGAGTCTGGAATAAAAATACCTTTACCTACTCATTTTTCTGAAATCCAAGCTCTTAACCATATTGCATTATCCCATTTAAAAGAGAGCTAAAAATATCCATAATACACTGTTCTAAGACTTGTTTGGTTATGTTTATGGGCTTTTAAAACATTTTCTGAAACAACATGCTTTTTTTTTTTTTGGCCTGAGTATATTCTGAGAAAACTTTGTCTTTCAACACTATGAGATGTACTGACCTTCCCCAGGACTGAGGACAAGTTCCAGCACAACAAACAAATGCATGACGTGTTTGTCCAAAAAGCTCCACATCTCCAGAATCTAGAGCTGACTCTGCAGAATGAGGCGGGTCCTCCCCCCACCTTCTTCCAATGCTCATTTATATAATAAGCCTTCAAATAAAACGTATTTCAGGGAGAAAGGTTCTGAAAGGAAGTGAATATTCAAAATTCAAGGACAACTCCCAACTGCACGATGTTTCATGGAAACAAACTTCACCTGAACACCTCCCCACCACATTATCTCAAGCCTGTAATCTTCACTTTGCTGCTTCAAAATTATTTCTGCTACAAAACTGGAGATTTTTCGTCTCATTATTTTTAAGTGATGCTAAGCTAAAAAGTCAGAGGATTCAAGCTATTCAGGAGTTTTCCTGGTATTTAATCTCTCTGCTAATACTATTTGTCTTAGAAATATTTTACCAGTCCCGGTTGCACCGCACCCAAGAGCCAGGGTGTATGTAATGACAATGGACACAATTACGCAAAGCTGATGCAACAAAAAGCTGGAAGTAACAAACACCAGCAATGCCCAAGGAACTCGTGAACATTTGCTGCTCTGAGTAAAATTTTAGATAATATTCAGTATTTTGTCTTGTGACACAAGCAGTAAATACCCCAGAAGAACTCACATTCCAATCGTTACGACTTTGTAAAATGATAATTAAAACCAAAAAAGCTTCAACAGTAAAAGAAATGTACCAATAAAATGTGATCTGTCTTCAGCTAGAAAACATAAAAAAGCTTTTAGGGATATTAAGGTAGCAAAAAAAAAGAAAAAAAAAGAGCAATCAAGATACACCACACACTTGCAGACAGAAAAGCAGTAAAGAATCTCCAAGCATGTGTCACTACCTCTAGCTGTGAACCAGGAGGATAAATGACATGAGCAGTCATATATCCATCAAATGTCACAAAATGTAGTAGAAAAATACGAATATGTTTCATGAGTTCTAACATTAAATCACTGGCATCAGTCAGCTACTAAATTTGCATCCAATCTATAGTGAAGGTTTTTCTATAAAAGAAACATTTCTGAATCTGATTGTCCTCAACTGTACGAGTATGGACATATACAACATCCTTCTGCTATGAAAAGGCATAGTAACCTGCAAAAGTGCCTCTGCTTCATCACAAGTGATGTAAAAGCAATTAAAAAAGAAAAAAAATACTGGCCCTAAAAAGGGATTAGTGGTTTTACTGAAAGTAAAATGCACTGAATGTCTTCCTCTGCTGCACCACGTGCCAGGAGGTACTCTGAGGAAATCTATTGAAATGAATGTTGTGACAGCTCGTGTAACTTGATTCATTGTTCGTGAAGAAATCAGAGTACAAAGGCATAGAGAATGCATCCATTTATTAAGGAGATGCACACAAGGGTTTGCCTATCCATTCACAAGTTCTGTATTTTCTTTGACTTCAATGATCTTTGCATTTATGACAGAAAAGAAGATACCCTAATTTCTAGAACAAATAAAGTACTCCTGTATTTGTCTCCTTGCCCTTCAAAACAAGAATTAACTCGTTCCACCTCCAGCTACCAGAAACTGCACATTAGAAGATTTCAATTCTTGCAGCCCATAATAAATCCATTCAGCCAAACATGCTCAAATTCTTCCCCAAGTCCCGTCTCATCTCACAAGGAACACTCCACTGTGAGGGATTCTTCTCAGAACTTACAGGCAATCCTCTCAGCCAAGTACAAGAACCAGACCTGCCAATTTTGAGAGTCCAAGACAACAGCTTTCAACCTCTCAACACTACCAAGGACATACAAACAGAGCAGCACCTTCATCTGCAGCTGTGTCAACTGCAAGCTGATTGTTATTTTCTCTCAAAGCAGAATAATGTGCATGAAAACTTTGGGAAAAATGTTTCAAACTTCACTTTCTCACGTTTAATGCCTTTGCTCTGAATTGCATTCAGATGTAGCATCTAAAAAGTGTCTCAGTAACAACATGTGATGTCAAAAAACTCTCACAAAAATCCCATGACAAGCTGAACAGTGACCACCAGCTCTGTCTCTGACCTGGTATGACAAAGACAGATACCAGGACCCTTCTGGGAAGACATTTCTTGATCTAGCTAAATAATTCCATCCCATTAAAAGCTTTTCTGTTTCAGTACAACAATTCCACCTGGTGCATTGCTATGGGTCTGACTTGGTGTAAAATTCTGCTGTCAGTGAGGAGTATCCTTAAGAAGCCAAAACACAGCCAGAATTTCTGTTAGCATTCACAAAGTTTCAACTGACCTGCTATAACTGATTAGTTCATTTATTTGCTCTATTCTTTCTCTAGTATACTGACAAAGGTTTCAGACTTATGTATACAAGTAATTTTATTCTCAATAGAGCATTCCATTAAAGCCTATTATATCATTAGCACAAGGATACACATCTGTCTTCCAAGTACTTACATCTATGGACAAATTTTACACTCATTTTCTGATCCAGCCACATGCCTAATATATTAACTCCACCGGGGAAGTTTTCCCTCTGCACTCAACTACCAAAGTCCTTCTGTAATCATTATTATGTCACTATACCTGATCTCATATTAACAGCTTATATTGATTTGAATAGGATGAATTATGTTAAAGTACATCAGTAGCACAGTTCAAACAGCCCTGCTGTACTGATAAAGAACTCACTCTCTGATTTAAATTTCTGAGATGGAGTTGAGAAGATTTAGCAGCTCGACAGTGATGAAAGAATGCACATATTCCTCCCCACCTTCCCTAGCAATCATGTCACTCCTCAGTGCTCACCTTACTGCATCACAAGCCAGTTCAACTTACCAACCCAGCAGAAAATCAATCATTTTTCTTTTGTGGGGTTAGTTTTCTACCAGTTGATCAAACTGAATCAGATTGCTGCCAGAGTGGGGTAAGAGAAGCAGCAGCAGCAGCTCATCACTCTCACTCATCTTATGCTGTGCAGCTTCACCAACCTGCCACAGACACGGTAATGTGGAACAGATGCAGTGCTGTGAGCACTAACTTCTGATTCCAAACACAGGCATAACTGTAGAGACATTAACAGGACTGCAGCCTCATCTGGGCACTCTCAAGTCAATGAGACTAATAACATTAATGACTTTATCCACTGGACTGTTAGATACAATGAAACTTTCTTAGCAGAAAGCAGCTGTATCTCTGGTAGAGGGGTGTAAGGAGGTACAAAAAGCTCATTACACCCTGTCAAAAAAACCTGAAGTACAGATGTAGCAGCACCAAGATTAGATGCTTATCTATTTAAGGGATGCTTTTACTATGGTGGCACAAACTGCCGATAAAGTTATTTCCAGCCATGAAAGTCACCATCCACATCGGGACTGTTGTATCTGTCAAGTCTTCCCAGTGTCATCGTGTCAAACTTGAGCTCTGCACCAAAGCTTAGTAAAATAAATCCATGCAAACAAGGTGCTTTATAGTTTTAAAATCATGTTGTTTCAGTTACCACCACACCCAGCCTAGGCAGCCTGCAAGATGATCTACACCATCCAGCAACACAGAATCACAGAATGGTTTGGGCTGGAAGGGATCTTAAAGATCATCTAGTTCCAACCTGCTGCCATGGGCAGGGACACCTCCCACTAGACCAGGTTGCTCCAAGCCCTGTCCAACCTGGACTTGAACACTTCCAGGGATGGGGCAGCCACAGCTTCTCTGGGCAACCTGTGCCAGGGCCTCACCACCCTCACAGGGAGGAATTTCTTTCTAATATCCATTCCAAACCTACTCTCAGTTTAAAGTCATTCCCCCTTGTCCTATCGCTGCAGTTCCTGATGAAGATTCCCTCTCCAGCTTCCCTGTGAGATCTCCACGCAACCTTCTCTTCTCCAGGCTGAACAGCCCCAACTTTCTCAGCCTGTCTTCATAGCAGAGGTGCTCCAGTCCCCTTATCAACTTTGTGGCTGCCTCTGGATTTGCTCCAGCAGCTCCATGTCCTTTTTATGCTGAGGGCACCAGAGGTAGATAGAGCATTTCAGGTGGGGTCTCACCACAGCAGAGTAGAGGGGCAGAATCGCCTCCCTCGACCTGCTGCTCACCCTGCTTTGGATGCACACAATTTCCACAGGACCTCGGCCCGTTGTAGAAATGTGCCATTACTATGTAAGTTCAGTTGCTCTGTTTGGTGGGTGCAGGATACCTTTGTTTAAAGTAGCCTCACTCACAGAAACTGAAACCTTCGACAGTTTACAGCGTTCACGTGGCCACACCCTCACTTGCATTTAATTATCTGAAGCATTACCTAATGAAACTCTTGCAGCAACCAGAACTACGGCAAAGAGACGGCAAAACTTTGCCTGTCGGTGCAGACGGTTTGACAGAACATTCGGAGCTTACATGCAAAACAGCTAATCATTTACAGCTCCACACATTTGTCCCACAAATACTACATTTCTAGTCACCACGGTTTTGAGTTTTCAAGGCAGTACAACAGTTGAAGTAGTTTAAGTTGACAAAAAAAACAACCCAAAACAAAACAACAAAATAGAACTCACCAATCAAGAGTTAAGTTTTCAATTTCAAGACACTGGATCATTCACCTACACAATGAAGCTATTTGACACAAAAACCTCTACATGCGAACTCACACAACGTGCCAGGATTGGGTGCTGGGCTACAGCTCATATCCAGAGACAGAAAATCATAGAATCACAGAATCCTCAAGGGTAGAAGAGACCTTTAAGATCATCCAGTCCAACCATCCACCCACCGCTGCCACTGTATCCCTGAAACCACGAAAACACATCGCCCGGCGCCAGATCCAGGCGCCTCTTAAAAGCCTCCAGGGACGGCGACTCCACCACTTCCCCGGGCAGCCCATTCCAACGCCGGACCACCCGAACCTTTCCACAAAAACTACACCAACAGCAGGCATTGCACCGCAGCAAACTGCATCCACGGGAAGAAAAAAAAAAGGCAAAAAAAAAGCCACTAGTCATACTAGTAAAAAACCCTTTATGCCACCAACAGTCAAAATGACTGGCACTGACGACCGGGAGCGCTCGGGGCAGATGCTCCCGGGGATGTCAGAGCCCAGGCAGCGGGCGGGCGGTGCCGCAGTGCCGGGGCAGGACGCCCTGGTACAGCCCAGGCACCGGCACAGCGCACATTTAAACTTTAAAAGCGCCGTCCCGGTGCTCGGGGCGGCTCCGAGGGCAGCGCGGCCGCCGGGCTCCGCTGCTGTTCCTCCGCTGAAACACCCAGGGTCGCCGGTTCCCACACACACAACGCGCAAAGACAACCGCGAATCGGAGCCCCCAGACCCGCTCCCCGACTCCGCCACCCCCCGGAGCGACAAGCAGCGGAAAACAAATCAAAACTAGAAAAAGAAAAGAGACTTAACGGTGAGGCGGGTGGCGCGGGGACGCCGGCGCCGGGCGGAGCGGCCGAGCCAAGTGACAGCCGGCAGCTCCCCGGGCCGGGCCCGCCCCGGCCACACCTCGCCGGACGCCCTGGCCCGGCGGGGCGGCACCGCCGGCCGAGCGCGGCCTGGGGCGGCGGCGCGGGCCGC
>NW_020897761.1:1777280-1793046 GCF_003984885.1 Neopelma chrysocephalum | reverse complement strand
GGGGCGGCGGCGCGGGCCGCTCCCGCCTCCTCCTCACCTGGCGGCCGCCCGCTGCGCCGGCGGCAGGTGGCGGTGCGGGGGGCGGCACATCCCGCGGGTGGAGCGCGGCCAGGGCCCGGAGCGCGGCCCCTCAGCGGCCACTCAGCGCCGCCATTACCGGCCCGCAACTGACACGGAGCGGCGGCGGCGGCGCCGCACCGGCAACTCTCGCGAGAACCGGCCCGCCGCCGACCTCCCCAACATGGCGCCGTCCCGCCGGTTCCCCCTCAGCGCCGGCCGCCATGTTGGGTGCGGCGCGGACCCTGCCCTCCTCAGAGCCGCGCTCACCGATGTCTCCCTGTAAGCTTTTGTTTTGCCCTCGCAGCTGTGCAGGTTTGACCTGCCGGCGCAGTCTCCCCTCGCATTTTATTTGCGGAGCCCTGGGTGTTGATGCAAGCCCAGGACTTGGCAATGTTAATTAAACCCAGCGCTGATGTTGGCATTCCTGAAGCGGCTCCAGCCGAAACTAGGGCACCGCTTTTAAGTCATTTGTGTTCATAGCTAAGTCATCTTTAGAATAATAATTCAATTTTTTTTTCTAAATGAAAGCGGCTCTGATTACAGCCTGCCAGTTGCCAACTTTAAGTTTAAATAAACATTTGCGAAACTTCACAGAGATAACTACCAGTGGCTTAATTTCACTTTTAATAGTCATTGTAAACCCAGAAAAAATTAGTTAGTATACTGACTTCTATTGCATAGATTCCACCCCAAAGATGCATTAAAACCACCCACGTTTCAAAAATAGGTCTAAGATGTTATCCAGCTATAACAAAATTATTTCCACCGAAGAAGGAAAGTTATTAGAATAGGAAAAAAAGAATTTCTTCCTGCAGTTATTTTGGGAATCTTCCCTTCAGGGCCTGTCTACAACTTCCCCAGTCTGGTTTTCAGTCATTAGTATGACTGTTTGATGCCAAATTTCTTGGAGAAGCACAGGGGTGGAGAGTCAACTGCCCCAGCCTCCAAAGGATCACCAAAACTACTGGAGCCTTTTATTTCCCTTTTTTTTTCCTTCACTAAAAGGGATTAAACTATTTTTACATAGCCTCTCCTCTGGTGAAGAGTCAACAGTTTCCATGTAAGTTATTCCAGTATGGGAACACCATAGGAGAACACCCTAAACGCTGAGAGATTACAGCTACGAAGCTTAGGCAATGCAGAACTTAATCATGTCACAATTACAGGATATTCATTTAACCTTAATTTGGCTCTTTTACATACGCAAACTAATTACAGAGTACATTTTCAAGCATAAGCATACCTCCTCCTTTGAAACGAGAGGTAAGCTCGAGATGTCAGTGGTTAAACCTTTGAAAACGATTTTGTTTTGTCAGATGATGGGAAAAAGACTCGTGAAGACCGAAAGACAAGCACAGCTCCAATGGGAAAAAGTGGTAGGTAGTGTCAAATTCCCTCCTGAGTCCTCAAAGAGCAAACCTGCAACTCCCAAATGCAGGAGACTGTATGTAATAATAATGACAATTTCTGTCAATGAAAACAATATTACTGCAATGTATGGAAGCCCTGATTGCAGACTAGGGCAAATTAAATTATTACATTCCCCATCATCACATAGTGTTTGCTTAAATTTACTGCTTAATATTGCTGGACTGGCAGCCTATTTAAATTATTCAGCACTTTCGTAATGCACTGCCTCTTTAATTATGCTTTTAAACATAGTTTCTCTTTTCTGCTTGGAAGCAGTTAGTCTAGTTTCACACTCCTCCTTCTCATCTTCAGGCAAGCAAGGCATTACATTAGGATTTTCTCAAACATGGAAATAATTTCATTTCAGTCAGTCAAATAAAATTAAAAGGCAATGTTTGTATACTGGTTTTGCTTCTGTTTATTCTCTGTATCTGCCAGTGGAACTTAACTGTAAGACTTTAGATTACTTTTTCAAAGACTCCCTAGCAATGAGTAGAAAGCTCTGACGGGGCAAAAATCACGTGAGAAGAGAAAGACATTCTTACAGAAAATGCAGTCATCTTATGAAATTCTCTACAATTAGAAATAAAGAAACCATTTACCTGCAAACAGCCACAGCTGAGAGGAGGAATTGGACACATCCAGCTTGATGAGCTTGCTAAAGTGCAGAGCCACGGAGGTAACCACAGCCAGCACTGCCCGAGCACTGGAAGTGCTGGATGGAGACAGAGAGTAAGTTAAAAGTAAAGAGCCACATTCTCTTCTTTCACTAACTCAGTTATTGCAGCTTTAAGAGAGAGGTTTGGAAAGTTTTCCACTCCACACTACTCTTGCACACCCCTTCTAAAATTAGAAAGGGGCAGCTGGCTACTGCAGCCGAAAGATCAGCTCGAGCCCCCCAGACTCCCTCCCCCTTTCCTTGATTGACGTGGCTCCCAAGAGCCATGGAGGAATTTGGGGAAGGGTGCTTCCACCTGTTGGACATGGAATGAGATTTTCCAGGCATTCAATTATAAATCCAACTGTCAGGAGCTGACAATAAAACAGGACACAGGACAGCTGTGAGGACTACAGGACACCCTCCCTATACTCCTACAGTTTGGCAGTTCATCTGACAGAGAAACAATGCAAGAAAAATTGTTCTCTTATAAAATAAAGACATCACTTCAGATTCCTTTTAGTTTTCCAGCTGTGCCACAGGGTCCTGGTACAGAATCTGGCAAGTTGTCCATATATTACACCCTCCCAAACCAGATTCTTTTTCCTAAATACAGCATGCTGGCAATCACACTGCAGATGGCTTATATAGCTGAGTCCTGTATAGCAAATACTTTTACGCCTACCTTAACGTGGAGCTCTCACCTTGCCTTTTGCATTCAGTTTGAGCTGAACTATTAGTTCAAAACAAATACACTTTTAAAAAATAAGGATATGAAATCCACAATTTTTTGTTAATTTGCAAAAAAAAAAAAAAAAAGAGATTATGTTCTTGTTGCTGTGAAAAAACGGGGGGAAAAAAACTTATTCCTTTTACCAAACCTGCTTAGCATGCTCCAAACTCTGCTCAGCACAGCAGGACTCAGAGCAAGGTGTGAGAGACAAGGTACCAACAGATGGGGCAGTGCATTGTTCTGGGTCCACTGCTGAAGGCAGTAGGGGTATTCCCATCCTCCAGGTGCCCAAAGGAGACAGCAGGAGGAGCAGAAGAGGGGCCACACTCCATCTTTTACCTCTCACCAGCTGCAGGTCTGTCTGTTTGAAACCCAAGGAGCAGTTTGACTGTTTTCCAGTCCAATTTGCAGAGTGCTGGAGATTTTGTCTGCAGCTTGATATGGAGCTGGTTCAGCCCCAACAAGGATTGTGTTCTGCCCAAAGTCTGTATGCTGAAGGCCACAGAAGAAGAAACATCCCCTTCTTGGTCCCAAGGCCAGCTCTGATGTCTTTGCTCTGCATAAGCAAAGCATTTTTGCTGTCACAAACTATTTATTTTCCTGATCTGCTTCCAGTCAGGGACACTTCAACTTCACAAGTGAGATTTCCCTCGAAGAAGCCAAAGTATTTTACAGTTTGGAAAACATCAAATGGCTCCGTTTGCTGCAGGCAATGAAATAATTATACAAGGAGGATAGCAATCAGCTGCCTGTGAGCAACACAGACAGACATTACTCTTCACCTCTGGCTGAGTAGGAGTTGCTTAATGAGATCGGCATTAAGCACCTGTGGATATTTAATGAGAGCCTTTTAAGGACAAAGCCACAAACAGCTACAAAAGGACCTGCAAAAGTCTTCTAATCCTGAGCCTTTCTCCTCCTACAGAAGGGGTCACTGCCTACACTGTCTTGCTTTTCATTTATTTTTCCAGACTATGCAGCCCACCATATATTTATAAATACACCTCACTTTCCCTACAGTTAACAACAAGTGATTCTCCTTTGACTGGTACAACATTAAGTAGAACATGAAGTCTTTAGTTTCCAGGCACCTTCCTATTTTCTCTTGAAACAGGAACATAGCTCTTTAATACCCATAAGAGGGGGGAAGTTCTAGAAACAGAACATAACCTGGATTAAATAGGGGGGGGTTGTATGAAATGGAGGCATGGAATCTCCTGCCTTCATGTCATAACTTCATCTTTTTTGTGGTTGCCAGTTTTGATAATTTTTTCCTAAGTTACTTTTCAGTAAGACTGCCCCTCCAGTCAGTTCACAGTGCACTAGTTTGCAACAGCAAAGGTACAGAACATGCAGCCAGGAGTGGAACAAGAATGAGGTCATCCCTTTTGTCAGCTGCTGACTCTTGTACTGGGCTAATGAAACAAGTGAACCATATCTTATCATTAGTTCCAGCTGAAATCAGAACTGGGGAATTAGTACAAGAACACCAAGTAAAAAGCATTGCACAGTTATTTCCTGAAACATTCCCTGTCAGAGAGAAGGCCTGATATTATGGAATACACACATCTGCATCCCAGTATCTACCACTGCACTAAAGTTTCTTAAAAGTTCTAAATTTTGCAAAAGGTTGTATTTTAGGCATCTGTATTTGAGCAAAGGTAAAATGAACAACTTAAATATGTTCAAAAAAAGTCTAACCACTTAAAATTCAGTAGACAAATCTTAAAACAGCTTATAAAACAAACCAGTATATTTATTTTGAATCATTACTAAAATAGTTTCCATAATATACAAACAAATATGGTATCAGGACACATTTGGAAATAAATCACAGTTGTTGCTTTTTTTTCAAAAAACATTTGTCCAGTGAAATGTTCAAAATGTAAATGCCATCTTTTCCTTCCTGAGCTATTCTTAAACATCCAGAACAACAGCACTTCCATGTCTTTTTACTGGTTCTATTTCTCCCATTAAAATAGGAAGCCCTATCCATTGCTGGCTCTCAGTGGTTAGAACAAATCCACCTCTAGTCTAAGTGACCACAGCTCTGTGTCTCTCAAACTGTGTCCTTTTATATGCTTCAGGTGATTTTGGTCCATTCACTTAACACCCCCAACCTCTCCTTGAACAAAGAAGCCAGAAGCTCCAGCTCCTCAATAGGTTTTTCCTGATTAGAACGGATTTTTTGCAACAGGACAGCTCAAGGGTCCAATCTCTCAGCTGTTACAAGAAAACACCCTATTAATTTGAGAGGATCTTCACATGCTCCTTCATACTCAATAAAACCAAATGTACGCAGACCAATAGCTGAGAGCATAAAGTAACAGCAATGAAATGGAAGTGCTGCAATTCTCTTTTTTTTTTTTTTTTTTACACAAAGTACTTACAATAGAAACAGGTACATGTTTTTGTTTTTAATCTGGTGTGAGGAATTCTTGACAGGAGAGACTAAAAAAACATTTTAAAAACAAGCATTGCAAATCTGTTCTTTGCTAAGAGGTTATACAGCAAGCTGCAGGTTATACACAGATACGAGAAGAATGGTTATTTTTCTGGAATACCAAGTACCACAAATAAATAAATTCTCTGGATGCAAAAATAACGATCTTAGTAAAATGAGAAATAATCTACGTCTTCCTAAAATTTTGTTTGGAAAGGAGATAGTACACACACAGGGCTGACATTTTATCATTTCCCTCCAAATTTTAAGACTTGCAGAACTTTGACAAAGAGTAGAGAATTCCTGGAAGGAGCCAGGCAAAGAGGCGCTGAGGGATTATTTAACTGATGTCAGTGCTACTAACCTTAAGCAAGCCTTTGTATCTCAGCTTTTCTCACTCTCCAGAACTGTTTAGGGAAGGCTCATTTAAGGGAAAAATGCTTGCTGAAAGGTTCTCTACAAGTCACAGATTTTTCAAGCAATTTTGCCACTTCTAGAAGTGGCCTGAAACAGCTGACATCTATGTTGTGATCAGATGGATCAAGAAAAAGCTTGTGCTTACGCTCACATCACTTTATCATAGTTTTCAGCATCTCTGGCAGATGAAAGTGATGTTTTTGCATTCTGTTACCTTGTCAAATGAAACACCAGCTTTATGCACCACCAGAAAAGGATCCTCAGAGCAAAGCCAACAGTGCATCAAGTCAGCTCCACAGGCAGATGAGTGATTCTGCACTGATGGACACACCCAGCTCCAGGACAGCGAGGCTGGACACGCCACTGAACACAACTTACCAACAACCAGCAAGTTCATTGCTTACACTCTGTAGTTTATTTAGAGAAGTCCCAGTTACTTTAGCAGAAACAACCCCACCAGCTGGTGGAACGTCTCTGCACAGAAAGGACTTTTACACTGCTGTCTGAGCTCAGCAGCAGCAAGTTCTTCCCTGTTCAGCCACTGCAACATACACTTTGTGTCTTCCTCCTTTCCTGAGTCCTCTCCAGTAACTCTTACGTGCATCCCTCCAGAGGGAGGCCCTTTTCTGGCCAAACAGGCAGCACAAGATGAGATATCCGGCTCCACAGTCCACTCAGCTTATCTGTGTCCATGCCATTATAAGAACTAGGAACATCTGAGCTGATGAACTTTGCCTGGAGGAAATCCCGGACTTTCTCCTCCACTTCTTGAAAGGTGAGGCTCTTTCTCAGAGACTGCTCATCCAGGAGAACCGTCAGCAGAAGGGCCACGTCCTTAAATGCCGCGTTTTCGTGGTCACAGTACTTGTAAAAGATTAGGGTGGAGCCCGCAGGCAGTGACTCGAATCGATGCACCACTGCCACCTTCTTGCCTTTACTGAACCCAGAGCTGAGCTCTTTATCCACCTCCAGCTTGACATCATCACTATCCAACAGGGCCTTGTCCACCCCATCGATCTGGATGGTAGAAGCATTCTGGGAGAAGGCAAAAGCGTCGGCAATCTCATTACTCAGGCACCTCAGTGCCTTCTCAGCTTCCCGGCCGGCTGTGAACAGCAGGATAGCCGGCTCCAGGTGCAGATGGGAAGTGTTAAGACGTTTCTCAAGGAACACGCGGGCTCTTCTCCACAGATTGGGGTCCTGACTTTGGTAAGTGTTTCTCAGTTCCTTCATCCGGGCCCGAAACGTTTGCAGAATTTCAGCATCTCTACTTGAAGTCCCATATGGAAGACTTGGAATTCCACTCCAGAAGACATAAACCAACGGGATGCTAATTAACAGAACCAGTAAAAAAGTCTGGCCCTTGTGAAACCCACTCTGTGATTCACCATCATCTACAGAAAGAGGGAGCAAACAAGAAGAAAACAATGTTTTAAAAGGCATCAGAAGTCAACAAGTGAGAGGAAAATAAGCGGAAACAGTAGAATTCAGTGAAATCATCCCATTCTCAAGCTACCAGTACAGTAGTTGAAGAGCACAGAGATGTTCTAGCTTAAAAAAAAAAAGGCAAACAAACCCACAAAACACAAATTTGAACTTCTTAAGCAACTTAGTGAAGAAACAGCATTAATAAAAAGAACATTTTTACATATTTCTGGATTGACTAAGAAATTGGACATTTTTCTGAAAAAGGATTATTTCCTAAAGTTTATCAATAATTTGTTCTATTCAATCAAAGAGCTTAAAACTAGTCCTGAAAAAGCTCATGATTTTTCCTACAGTTAGGCTCTGCAGAAAATGCCCTATACAAAACCTGGCAGCACCAGAACGTTTCTGTGTTATTTCTCTTTCCTTAGTGCCATAAGGATAAAAATAGTTCCTGC
Source organism: Neopelma chrysocephalum (assembly GCF_003984885.1). NCBI lineage: Eukaryota > Metazoa > Chordata > Aves > Passeriformes > Pipridae > Neopelma > Neopelma chrysocephalum. Next base: position 1,785,442 of record NW_020897761.1, on the reverse strand, counting down.
AGCAATATTTGCATCTCAAACACTGGTGGTCAGCACTATCAGAAAACATTTGTGGCCTTTGGATCCGTGAGCTTCTGTACAAAGAGTACACACAGCAAACAGTGCACGGGAAACTACTTTGATTTGGTTTCGTATTTAAACAGTTAAATTAATAACTGTTTCATGTACTACAAGCTTGATTCTGTTCCCAGTAAAATTAGTGACAAAATACACCAATCTTCCTGGAAACAGGAAGAACTGTATGCCCTATGCTACCTTTTCATACCCTAACTTTTATCAGGACAGCAATGCAACAATGGTTAAATAACACCACCACTAGGCCTGCCTTGGCTTTAATCTTGTAAACATTACAGAGGGAAGACCTTAAATTTAGATGAAAATGTTACTTATTATACAACACTCTTCCTTCCTTCGTGCTGATAACACCAAGCAAGTCATCTGTTCTGGCAAGGACCCTCGGTTGAACACCAGTTACCAGGAACTGTGGTAATTGGAAAGGCATGAAAATGGTTAAATGTAACACAAGCATGAAACAGAAGTGAAAGCAGAAGTCTTACTTTTAGCCAAAGGCTGTGACTGCTTCCCCACACTGGACTGATACTGAGATTTACTTCTGCCTGTTAAGAGATTAAGAAAGGAACATGAGAAAAAACCAAAGACAACAGTTATAACCAACTCTCCATCTATTTACCAAATGCCAGTTCTCAAGCCATCCTGACCATCTTGCATAAAAACCTACCACAAATCACCCCCAAAGACTTTTAATTCTTGAAAAATTACACAAATAAAAGCAGATTTCAAGTACAAGGTGACAAAATGGCAGAGATTTAACATCCTGTTATTTTCTGCACAAGGGTCCCATGTCCCAGTCAAGTTTCCCAATTTTGCTTAAGGATTTGAGGGACGTGAAAATGGAAACTCAATTAATGGGCATACTAGAAAACCAACATAATGCAAGATATAAGCAGCAAAACCAAAGCAATCTGTTAAATATATAGTCTTATTTTCCCCTCTCCATGCAGCTTGGGTTGGAGGCCTGCTTCATCAGCAGCCAGTTTCTCGGGATGAATTGTGCTTTTAAAGCAAAATGGAGGCTTTCAACTTCAAAATATACTTTTGGTTTATTTATTTAAATGGGCTCAGACAGCAATGTACAAGAGGCATTATCCATAAAAGTGTTATGAACAACTTTCCCAAGAGACTGGTATGAATATATACAGTGCAATTATTGGTCAGCATGTTTTCTGCATTTAGTCAGTTAATTAAAAAGACATGAGAATTTCTGGCTCCTTGTGAACAACAGCAACTGGTTCAAAGCTGAGGGCTCTTTAATAATATATAACCAAATCAGGACACTTTCAATGGCACCATTGAGAATAAATTGAACAAACACACCCCAGAGTAGTTATTTAAAGACACTGAAATAAATTCTGTAACCTTGTTTCTGTATGAATGTAATCGTAGAAGGTGCTAAAAGCAGCTCTGGTTAAAGCTGGAGCTTAACTGGCTTAATGAACTACACTATTCTGTAATTTCAACCCTCTGCCCCAAAAGGGCACAGCCATGGAGCTTCTCACTGGCTAAGCTTATCTCAGTCTTCTAATAGTTAACAGATCAAAATCACCTCGATTCTGTAACGCTTCACAATGAAGCCCTGTTTGCAGAGACTAGGTTTCATATTTAGGAGACAGCTGTAACTCATACCCCAAAGGAAAAAGTAATTCAATAAACAGTCTAAAACCAAATCCTACCCTGCCTAAGAATCTTGCCTTATTTACAACACAATTTGCACAGAGGCCAAGCAAATCATTTGCGTTGCTTAACTCAAAATGTGTAAATTCTGCAGAAACCTTAGAGCTTTCAGAGTTTCAAGTGATCTTCCCAAGTTCTTCACCCAACACACAACTAGTCACTCCTGCAGCAACTATTACCTCTGGCACAGGAAAGAAAAAGTACCAGACTAGCAAGAACTCCTTGCCTCAATTCATTCTTCAAAGGCAGTCACAGATGTGCAGCTACCACAAGATGAGCTGCTCTTCCGGAAGGCACCACGGTTTTTAAAAACAACAAAAAAAACAAAACGAAAAAGAAACAAACACCTGAACTACCCTCCCAGGTTCTCCAGACTGAATTCTGATTTACAAGACTTTGTTTATCTATACCTGTTGAAGACAGAAACAAGCACCAGGACATTACTAGGAATTTAGAACATTATTTACATTATTTTTCTTCTTCTTTCAAGTACTCCTCCAATAGGACAAAAAAAACCCCCAAAACCACAAAAAACCAAAAACAAAACCAGAAACAATAAACCCACAAAAACAACCAAAAGTCTGCACAAGGAGTTGGTCATTGGATGACCAGAGTGGATTTTGCCAGCAAAGAAAAATGCTGCTCCTTTCCAGGACTATATGACAACTAATTCAGCCACCCTTTCTCAGAGAAAGGATAAAAGGTAAGGTGTTGAGTACAGACTAACATTCACTGCCACCAAAAGGTGAAGGTTTTGTTCCCTTTCTCAGCTCACCCCCACAAAGCCACTAGTCCATGCTCTGCACTTACAGTTCCATGAGTCAACTCCATTTCCTAATCCAGCCAAAAAAGAAAAACAAAAAAGAAGAATGGGGCATTTTCTGTGGTCAGCAAGTTGAATAACCTCATAGAAGGGCTCTGACTCTGGAGTGTGCTGCCTTCTCCAGCTTCCATTTGAATCTGCCTCCTAGGTCCCTTTCCATCTTCCCAGACAGTGTCCCAGGGCACAAGAAAAACCAGAAGCAGAGGAAAGGAAAATAATTCTATACTTTTCCCTTAATTACAGGGAAAGACTAAGTATCCCTTTTTCTTTTTTTTTTTACTTACTCTGTGGTGTAAAAGTTGAGAAGTGCTCTTGATTTTTCTCAGGGAAGTCAGCCTTTATTTCTGAAACCAAAGCACAAATGGACAAACTTAAGTTACCACATCAGAGGTCAGAATCGGGCAGACCAGCCATACAGACTTTTAGCTCTTTCTATGAAATCCAAAAAGCTCATTATGGCAGGAGTATATGCTGTGCTGCCAAATCAAGCCTGCACCATATGACAGCCTCTTGGACCCCTTTTCATCTCCTCTGTAGCCAGAGAAATCTTAGCAAGGGCTTAATTTGGCCTTCACCCTGCTTTTCCCAATAAGACACAAAATCATCCTTCTTATTTTTGTTTCTGTTGAAGTATTGATGCACTAATAGTATAGTGCAAAGGATGGCAAATCAGCAGCATTAACTGATTGCTAATGCAGGGTATGATATTTGTCGCTCCTGAAACCAAAACTGTTCAACAGAAGGGAGAAACAGAAACAGAGTAAAGCTATTACCTTAACAACACTGTGATCAAACCTGCGGGGACCCTGGCAAACATGTCCTTGGCTGCCTGAGCCAACTCCTAAAAACCTCCCTTACCTAGTGTATCCATTTGGATGTATTCAAACCACCTGTAGTAACCTTCTGCTTGGCTAAAAATTATCCCATTTTTTTTCCTCCTTGTATACCCCCAGTGCTTCTGTAAAACACCGAGAAGAATCTCTGAGCAATGAGCAAAGTGCTCCCTCACTCACAAATCCCTTGGTTAGTCAGCTTTCCCCTGCTTAAGTCAAAGGTAAGTCATCTTTTTGAAAAAAGAAGTTTTGGGTTTCTTCACCTGAGGCAATTAAAGATCCACTCTCAGAACAGTTTTTGAAGAAGGTACAATATCACTCATATTTTTGTTTTTCAAAAACCAAACAGCTGTGTATTTATCAAAGTTAAAATCTGCATTTTCTTGAACATTAAGGTTTTACACCCAAGCAGATGACCATCATACCACAATCAATTTTACTTTGACTCAGGCAGGAGTACACACTGAAAATTTATTTTTTTGAAAAACCTTTTTAATCCATTCAGATTGCAGCTTGACAACCCTCCCTCTTCTAACAGAAGCAATCATTTGTTACATCTTGGAAAAGGTACTGGGAAAACGTGTTACCTTTTGATGTATAAATGTTTGGTCGCCCTGCCGGTTTCTTGATTTCATTACTGTCATAAACCTTTGCTTTTTCCTTTCCTGGAGTCTCTTCAGAGTAAACTGTAGAACCACCTGTCAGGAGGCAAAAAAAGAACAAAAAGAGGATTGGTAACATCATAAATCTGAAAGACCAAGACATAGTTTCAGAACATCCGTGATCTAAATCAGTAATTTTCCAAGTTGAGACCTCCCAAGAGTTACTTTCTTACAATGTAACCAAAAGCAACTAAGACTTGAAAAGCTTATAGTTAATTTGAGTTCACTACAAATATACCTGTCTAACATCGCCACACTTTTTTTTTTCTTAATCTTTATTTTTAGGAATCCTTGGCTTAAAAACATGAGTGCTAAGAGCCACAAAATGCTCTACAGTAGAGGGATTCAGTGTAAACTAATAAATACACACCATGGAAATACAGAGAGTTTTTCCCACATCTTTGGGCTCACACCTTACAAACAACAATTGTGCTGTCTTATGTAGCATTAGGCAGAGAGGAAAAGAGAGAGAAGCAAATGTAGAACATAATTCCCCTTTTTATGTGATCCAAGCCATCCTCTTTCAATAACCATAAGGGCAACCTAGGGCACCCCTGCTCCTAATTCAACCCCCTCAGGTAGCTAGGAACAACCTAAACCAACACCTCTAGGTTGTTTGCCAAATTACAGAGTCATTCAGCTGTGAAACCCAACTTAGTTAATGTAACTAACTAGAAAGAGTACATCCCTAAAAGATGGCAGGAGTCACAGAGCAAAGGTCAGGGCTGGGAAGCCAGTCAAAAGCAGAACACCAGGAAAAGAGATTTGAAAGGATAAAGTGCAACCACATGGTTTCCAAAATTCAAAGGGTTGAAAAAAAGTCCACATATAGAATAAAAGCTGCAGTACAGTTGTTGAACAGAGACCATGGTACAATGATCAAGCTGAAGGGCATCAGCAGAGGAAACAGCAAAGAGAAAAATACAACTGATAAAACATTTTCTAACATTCACACTTGGCCCTTTAATTCTTTAAACAGTCCAGGGTTCTCCCGGGGTTTAATGTGTTTCTGCAGCTCTTTTACCACACGCCCAGGGCAACGCACAGCTTGCCACCTAGTGTTTAGTAATTTTACTTCAAGAAAGAAAGCAGACTTTTTCCTAATGGGTTCTGGCAGCTTTAGCAAGCCAGTGTATGTAAAACACACAAAGGAGAAAAAAAAACAAACCACCAAACCCACCCAAATCACAAAAATGGGTGGAAACTGTATGTTTTAAACTAAGTTACAGGTGCAATAGTAAAGTATCTGCACACAGTGATTGGGACACCGTATTTTCAAATCCATCCTAAAAAGCTGGTAAGTGATTGATTTCCCACAAAGCTGTGAATGAAGAGACTCACTAAATTACTTGATTTTCAGAAATGCCAAACAACATACCCATAATATTTCACTAGGTACCGGGGCTTTGCAAGAAAATCTCACTAGTAGCGGTGACCAGAAGACCAGACACATCTATGAGTCTAAAGAGGACTACTCAGTGCAGTCCCTACTTTTTAATTCCTCTCCTCTTCTTTGCATCCAGCAGTACTCTCTGTCTCAAAGAGTTCTTAGAAGCAGTTGTAACAAAGGAAAGGTTTATATACATACAAGTTCATTTCTCTCATGAAGGCAGCTTGTGAACCAGCACCTTCTGTACCAGTGGGTATCACCAACAGCAAGTGAACTCCCCTTTATGAAGTTTAACTTTCCCAGAAATATATGTAATTCCAGTCCAGACATGCCTGTTTTTTCCTTATAGTGCCTAAGCCTCCAACCCAAAGGCTCATTCCTGCCTCCCACACAGTTAGTGAGGGTTTTTTCAACCCACCATAAATCTGCTAGCCAGCCACCTGCCTGGAGAGAGTGATCTTCTTACTCTCTCCATTTCATAGCCCAGGCTCATCAAAGGGTTTAGAAATCTGCAAGTTCACAAACTATAGGTTTATAAACCAAAATATAAAGCCACTATTTTAACATAGTGGAAATCACTCTTTTAAGTTTAGTGCCTCTCTATCCCTGCGGGCTCACAATCTTTTTTAACAGAGAAGAGCCTGAGATGCGCTTGCTGCCATGTTCCACAGCAGGGACAGAGAGCACAAACTCCAGTGCCAAAAACACCCAGAGCCTGCCTTTAACTCCTATGCCCTATTTCCATATTTTAAGACAACTCACAGACTGATTGCAAGCCTGTCTCTTCAGCTCACTGATCTAGAAGCTGCTCAATCCAAGGCAGGGTTTGTAGGCTCTTAAAGCTTTCCAGCTCTACAAGCAAGTTGCCTGATCTATATTTAAAACCTCTACGCAGAAGCCAGAAACCAGTTTCTCAAGTTGTGGTTTTGCTTCCATTCTGTTCTCAGGAAAACAGGACTATTATGTTCCTATAAAAACCCACCCTGCTTGTCCCTCTGCCTCACAGACTATCCCCTAAACTCTGCAGGAAAAACATAATACTACAACAGGTGGGAGGACTCTGAAGGGGGAAAACTTCTCTGGTTCTACATAAACAAATAGGGTCTCTTATCATACTTTTACACCTGTTGTGACTATAATCCAACACAGCTGCTACGAGCTCGGGGAGGTGGGGGTAGGACATCTCCCCCCAGACTCATTTTTAGAGAAGCCTAATTAAAAAAAATCAACACTCAGCTGGCACCTCCCCTAAAGCAGCCCAGCCACCTTTAAAACACTAAGCCTCTTAGTACCCTGTCAGCCACCATGTGGGAGCAACAGCTTGCCACAGCTTTATTTCACAGATAAACCTTTGTACTTTTCCAAGAAATACTAATAACCTTGCTTTTTCTCCCTCAAGATAAGATTTTGCCATGCCTCCTGGAAATCCTGCTTCTGAAGCAGGATATTGGCAGCCCTTTTTAAGGGCAGTGCTACATAATCAAGGCCATGCACTGGAACTGTAGGAAGAGCATGGGGACAAGAACTCGGCTGGGAATGCAGAACAGGCCCAGACTCATCCCTGAGCATTGCCACACACTGATAATGTACATGCCCAAAAACAGAGTAAAAGGGAAGTACAATTAACTCATAGATTTCTGATCGAATGACAGGCTAAAGCCACATGACTGCACTGCACAGTCAGTAACTCTCTCCAGTTTGAGAAGGACACAGATTTCATCAACTAAAGCACCAAGAAGGTGCCGCACAGCGCTAACACAACAGCGTGTGCAGCCCAGTCCAGGAGCGAGTACCAGACCGTGCTTGGTGCTTCAAAGGAAGGACAGCCAAGCCCCAATTATGCACTTCCTCGCAAGCACTGCTGCTCCCTCTACAGAGCACAGCCTTTGGGGGACCTATTTCTGCAGCTCAGGATGCCTTATTTAAATCCGGACTTTCAAAACCAAGCACCGTTAGCAAAATCAGTTATTCCCCACTGCAGTGCTGTGATAAAACACTGTTCCAAGTGATGCACTAGGAGAAACAGCCACCTCAGGGCTTCGGCGTGCTCTGCACGCACCGATCCTTTGGAGGAGGGTTTCTCCTCCCATCCCTTGTGTACGGGACAGGAGCCGCAGCGGGATTTCCTCACGTGTGTGCCAGAGCCACGGTAAAAACTAAAACCCAATAATCTCCATTTCCTCAAGTTTTGGGCATCGCAGCCCCTTTGCCAGCGGCGCAGGCAGTACCCTCTGGGAGTTAAAGCCTACCTGGCGATCTATACGCTTTTATAGGGGGTCGCGTCAGGGAGTCTGGCGTCCCAAAGTGAAGCTCGTCCCCTGAAACGAGAAACGGGTGAGGGGCGAGGCCTGAAGCCCGCTCGAGGCTCGGGCCTGACAGCCTTCCCAGCGCACCAGCCGCGTGTTCAGGTTCGCCGGGACCTCCGGGTGCTTCCAGCGGGGCAATCCCGCCCCAACGCCCCCCGCCCCGGGGGGGGAACCAGAGGGCGAGCCCGCCCGCCCGCCCCGCTCCGCGCCTCCCCGCCGCGCCCTCAACCGCAGGATCCACCGCGCGGCGCTGCGCCCGCCCGCGCCGCTCACCGTCCACCGCGTCGGGCCGGGCCGCGCCATCCGCCTCATCCTGGGGCCCGTCGGGCCGCGCCGCCAGCCGGGGGCTCTTCCGCCGCCGCTTCAGCCCGGCCTCGTCCGCCGGGGACACGCCGG
>NW_020897761.1:1683962-1772280 GCF_003984885.1 Neopelma chrysocephalum | reverse complement strand
CGTCCCCGCGCCCGGCCCCGCCCGGTGCCGGTGCCGCTGCTGCCGCCCTCCCGCGGCGGCGGGGGCGGCTCCGCGGGGCTCCCTTCCCGCGGGGCGGGACCGGGACCGGCCCCCTCCGCTTCCGCCCGCGCGCGGAGCGCCCGCCGCGGCGTCACGTGGTACCGCGGCCTGTCCGACATGGCCCGGGAGCGACCGGGACACGCCGGGATCTGCACCGGGATTGGGATCGGCACTGGCAGGAGCAGCGCCGGGAGCGCCCGGCCCGCGCTGCCGCCCCCCAGTGAAAAAAATGCGGGCCGGCTGCGGCCCCCCCCGGCCCCGCGGCGCCCCCCGGGGCGAGCTCGGGCGGCCTCGCTCCCGCCGCGGTCCGTTCCATGTGCCGCTGGTCGCACCGGAGCGAACAGGCCGCCGAGGCCTTTTCCGGAGACGTAAAGCCCTGTAAAATAAGCACAAGTGGGAACTAAAAAGTGCCAGGAGGGGTTTTGAGGGAGGTAAAATCCCCTGGAGCTGGTAACATGCTGCACTAAATATCTGTTGCCCAGTGTGGGGATCGTTATGGTTAATGGGATCCAGTGTCTCACTAGGCATTTCGCTTTCTTTCCCCTTTTGTTCAGATGTGTTACTGGTAAATGGGGATTTTAAAAATCACAGAATCACAGAATGTGCTGTGTTGGAAGGGACCTGTACTGGTACTGAAGGATTTCTACACACTGAAAAAGTCAGGATTGAGGAAGATGATGCTGACCCCTGCAACGGCAGTAACTTCATCTACAATGTTCCAGAACACGTGTGCTCACATTTGTGATGTTACTTGTTTTGCAGGGTTATAAGTGTTGGTAGATGTGTGTGTGTTCTTTGCACTCCGGCAGGAAGCTGGGTGAGGGAAGTGCCACTCACCGTTCCCTTCTGTGACTGTTTTCTCTGTACATTCATTTCAAAATAAAAACTATTTTAATGCTTTACTAAGACACCATAAATGTTCCATTTTTACCCAGAAGTATTTGTGAGATAAGTTATTCGTACTTCCTACTGTACCAGCAGTAAATGCTGTCATTCTTTTCAGACCTAAAAGCAGAACATACACATTGAGCGATGTTTTCTAAAGCAAAAATAAAAGAGGATGTAACAAATACCACATCAGTAGGTCTTAAACTACAGCTGAGCCATCCATGCAGTTCAAATCAAGTAGAAAAAAGACCAATCAGCTCATGATTCCTGACCAAGGGAACTCCACCTAAAGTATTGCTTTATTCACAACTTTCCAAAGAAAGTTACCAAAGTATTACCTTGTGTAAATATTTCCATAGCATGTCCTTTATATTTCACCTACTCACCATTGATTCTTCTACAAATTGAGAGAAAATATTATCCCAATTTAAATTAAATTCTCCCTAAAACTTGAGTTAGAAAAGACCAGATCTATTAGGTTGCAATTCTGTATATCTGCTCCCATCTCATGAATTCCTGTTTTCCTTTTGCTAAAGGCAAAAAAAAAAATCAATGTAACATACTATCAAGATCCCTTTTTGTAACAGTTTTGTGATGACTTCATGCCCTAGCCAAACCAGTTAATTTTCCTGCCAAACAGCTTTTTGGGAAGCAGGTTCTCAACCCTCAGAGGCTGAAGAGATCCCTTGATTTTGTCACACGTTTGCCACTGTTTTCATGACACTTGTGCTTCTGTGGGAAGGGTGGTCCCTCAGCCCTGACTGCCTCCCGTGATGAAGGGACTGGATGGTTGTAGGGACAGAGGGATGTAAAATACCTTGATTTTTGTGAAGCCCTTGACACCTGCGGCTCCTCTCTGCCATTCCTTGGCTGTTCCTTACTGAAGCAGATGAAGGCAGGATGTGAGATGGATGCCAGCCAGGAGCAGGGCCCTCTAGGTGACCTGGCCCTCTGTGAACCAGCCACGCCGATTTTTTTCCTTCCTGCTTTGCCACTCTCCTGGTTTTACAGCCTCTGCTGCACCCAGTGAGAGGTTGATCACAATAAAGGAATGTGCAAAGTCTGCCCACAGACACCTCACCTCCTCATCATCTTCCTGATAGGACCAGCATTGGTACTGATACTTGTGCACATGCTGACGCTCCTGGCACACGTGACACACGTGTTTTTTTGAGCCCTCTGACATTGCCTCTGTGTCAGTAAGGGTTCTAAAACACAGCACAAAGACATATTTTTTTTCTGTCCTTTGGAACACGACCTGTTCTACAAGTACTAGTAAGGGGAGGATTTAGTCAAATCAAAACAAAGTCAAATCAAACACATTAGTCACATCCTCCCCTTCAGCTCTCTGGTCTCCAGACTGAGGAGTCCCAGCCATTCAGTGCCTGCCATTGAGCGGCTGCTCCTTCCCAGCACCGTTTCAGTTGCCTTTCCCTGTGTTTTGTCTCAGCCATTTGCTGCTGGGCTCCTCTGAGGTTGCTGGTGAAAAGGCTGCAAGCTGAGTTCCAGGGGGAACTCTGTGCTACTGCTCCTTGTGCTGATGCCTTGCCCCTGGCATGCTCCATGCTGCTGTTTTCCATGATATATGTCCTGGGCAGGGAGAAATAGGGAAGCAGTGGGAACCTACCTGTCCCTTGCGCTAGCACCTCAATTTAGAACATAATTTTTTTCGGGAAAACATTGCTGAAATGAGGCCAGGAGCAGATAAACACACTCTCAGACCTTCCCCCTAGTCGCAGTCTTTCCACCACACTAGAAGGGGGCATGGGGAGGCTCCCCATCCTTTTCCTGCCAGGCTGATGCTAAAGACCCTCCATTTCACATCCTTCAGCCCCCAGCCTCCCTGCACTGGTACAGTGTGACATTTCCAGAGTCTGGGCTTTGCTACCTACGTTTTTGCATTGTTTTTCTTGTGGTACTTTTCACAAATCAACTCTCAAACTGGTTCCCTCCTCATTCTCATTTCCTTGTTTCCATCCACAACGCTGTTACCTAACGCAGGGAGCTGCCGCTCATCCCAGTGTGCCTGGAGGGAACGGCACAACCACAGAGTCGTAGAAATACAGCAAAAAAAAAAAAACCACAAAAGAGAAACGATTGTTTCCTGAACGCTCCGGAGAACGGCTGTGGGAAGGAAAACTACAGCTCCCAGCAGGCTGCCGGGAGCCGGGGAAGGGCAGAGTTCACCGTCACGTTTCCAGCGGAGGATTCGGGGGGGGGGGAGGTGTTGGTGTCCTGCCACCACCAGAGCCAGAGGGCCTCTGGGAAAGGCAAGCGGAAAAGCCAACTCTGCTTTTCTTCACCGCCCTGACCGGCTCCGAGCCTGCCCGGGTAAGCGTCCGACTCCACAGGATACTTTGTTTCCCTGACTTCCTTCTCCTGCCCGAGCGTCACCAGCGGGAACAGCGCAGGGAGGGGAGGGACGAGAGCCGGGCGGCAGAGCAGCGATTGTACCCCCCCACCCCTCCAAATCGCGTCTCTAAGCGAGAAAACTCCGCTGCAGGGGCAGTGCAGGGGGGATGAGGTGCCCCCCCTGTGCTGGAAGAGCTGCTGAGGAGGCTCCTGGGGTGGGATTTTTGTACAGAAATCCGCGCGAACCGCGGGGAAAGTTCTTCGGGAGTTCTCCGTGCCGCCCGGTTGCGCTTCTGAAAGCCACCAGCTTTCTCGGGTTACACCAGCGAGCCCGCCCCCGTCCTGTCCCAAAAAAGCGCTTTAGCAGGTGGGAAGGATCTCTGGAGGGGTGCAGGAGAGCCAGGCTGCGGCTCCGGGCTCGCAACACCCGGGCAGGGCTCTGCTGAGGCCGCGGGGTGTTTGTGCCAGCGGCCTCACCTTCGGCACCGCTGTCTCCTGATACAACATGCTGGAGGCAGGAAGGTAAGTAGAACAGGGTCATTGCTCTGTGTGGACCGGGCTGTGAGATTCCAAGTGCCCTGCCAAGCCCCAGACTCCGGGCCTGCCATCTCGGAGTCCATCGGGATGAGAAACCGGTGCCTCACCCCCCTGGACAAACGCGGTTTGCATTAACCCCTGAACTACTTGTAGCTTGATGGGAAGCAAAATAGCTGACAGCCCCTGGGCTGAAGGTTCCTGGTTATGGGTGACACCCACCCTTTTTCACCCTGGGAATCATGGAGGGAGGAGCCTCCTCCTCCTCCACCGTGAATCACCGCTCCTGTGTTTCTGCTTATCAGGTTTATGGGCGATTAGTTGGAATTCCCGAGGCCAGGACGGACGGGATGGTGTCTGTGAGGGGGGTAGGACTTGGTCAGCCACTCGAACAGCGGGGAGAAACAGCTCCGTATGACCGAAGGAGAAAGTGAAAGGTGCAGAAGCCACAGCTCCAGGGGAAAAAGAAAATGGAAGAGAATCCAAGAGAGGATCTGTCTGGAGGTAAGGAAATCCCTATGCTTACTCCATCTACCAGGAAAATTCCTTTGCAAGAAGTATTTAACAGTGACATGGGAAACTGAAGCAAAATAAAAATAAAATAATCCTGTCTTTTCCAGGCCAAGAAAAGCAAGTTGCTATATTTTTTTTACAGGGTGAAAGATGAACAAGTTGCTTTCAGTTTTAGATTCCCATCTGCAACAGGTTTAGACTCTCTGTCCAGGATGGCAGCACAAGGAAGTCTAAAAATCCAGTCTAGGAGAGCTTTCTTCCATGAACCCCAGTGCTTCCCATCTACAGATGCCTAAATAATAAGCCAGTTTTCCACCACCTATAGATGAGAAGCCTCTGGAGGAGGCAGGGCAAGGAGTAGTTTGTGTCCAGCTTGAATAGCAGGATATCTCCAGGTTCCTCATGTTTCAGTTTCTGCTGTGTAGTTACATTCTCCAGAAGCTTTGTTATGACAATATACATACCAGTATGTCAGTGATACGGTGATGTCATCACCAGCTCAGATCTGTCCTAGGCAGTCAGAGGTGTTCCTGTAATAATCAGCAACAAAAATGTAAAAATCGTATTCTGACACATGCCAAGTGCAGCTTTTTCTCTCTTCTCAAATTAGAGGGAAGTTCCTTGCCATTTTTATCAGTCTTTATTCTAATTGTAGCATAATCACTTCTGTTATTATAATGCTTGATCATTCGTAAGCAATTTTTCACAAATAGTGGCTGAAATTTGAGCTGCATTGTTTGGTTCTTTAAGATCTAGAATATGTCACAAATGCTCGTGTTCAGCCTCAGAATTTCTCTATTGAATTATGCTCCAGTGTTTGCTTTTAATTATATGTTGCCATAGCTCTTAGGGAGAGCTCCAGGAGAGGAGCAGAGACAGAGCACAAGCAGAATTATCATTTACGTTCAGGCAGATGCTTGAAGTGCATTGGCATAACTGCACTCAACATCAGCCTTAGAAATTCTTCAAATCCACTGCTATCTGTGAAAACCCTTATCTGTGGAAGATGTAACATATCCCACCACTTAATGAAGGAATTGCCTGCCCACCCCACCAAGGACATAGGCTGGCATTGAGTTAACTTTAACACAGCAGCCTGTACAGTGCTGTGGTTTGGATTTGTGGGTTTACAGAAGAAAATGTTGATAACACAGCAGTGTTTTGGCTATTACTGAAAAGTGCTGGCACAGCATCAAGGCTTTCTCTTCCCCCCCCCCCTTCCCTTGCCAAGCAAATAACCTGGGGTGGGTTTATTGGGCAGGGACCCAAGGTGGGCACAGGGTTGTTGAGTACAGTGTAGCATCACGCTCAGCAGCAAAAACTGGGGCACAGGAAGAAAGGGAGAAAGGGGGATGGCTTCCAAGGTGGCCACTGCTGGGAGACTGTCCTGGCATCATTGTAGGAGGTAGTGAGTGCTTGTTTGTCAATCTGTCCTGATTCCTCACCCTTCCCTTCACTCATTCAGCTGTTTGGATCTCAACCCATGAGTTTTCTCACTTCTGGTCACTACTCTCTCCCCCGTCTCAGTGGGGGTAGATGTTTCTGCAGTGCAAGAGCTGGGAGTTTTAAGGTTGGTGGTAAAGCACTGGGCATTCCTGACTCCTGGTGGCTCACTGGGCTTGTGAACTCTGATCCCAACAGCTGGGCCAAGCCAAGGTGAAGTGGGAAGCACAGCAGAGCATCCTGTACACCAAGAGCCCACCCAGGAAACACTCGAGCAGCCAGTGACAAGCAGGTCTGAGACCTCCTGCAAACCAGAGCAGGACTCTTCAGTGCGTGAACCAACTGCTGGTGGAGGAGAGACAACACTGCTGGGTTTAGCTGGCCCCACACTGGAGGAGAAGGCTCCCCAGGAAAATGAAAAATTGCGGGAAGAACCCGGGAAGACAAAAGATGGTGCCTCAGAAAGATCCCAGGAAGAAAAGGACTTGGATGAAGGTGAGTCTCTCCCCACCCCTGTGTACAGCACTTCCAAAATGCTGATAACCTCGGCCTTTGCTTAGAGGAGGCAGAGCAGGAAAAAGAGTTGTTGGTTCTTGGGCTGAAAGAAACTAAATGTCAGTCTGCAAATTTTATTCCCCACAGCTGGGCTGGCCCCTGGTAAAATGGACAGCAAAGGAGACAGCCCTGTCCATCAGGAAACACAGGAGAACCAGGAGACAACCAGTCAGTGTGAAAGCTCCTACAAAGCAGAGGAAGATGCTTTATCAGCAAGCAAGTCACTGAGCTCTGACAGTAAAGTGACAGATTTGGATGTGACTGCCACAGAAGATGTCACCAAGGACCTCTTGGCACAGAGGAGCACCAGTGCCTCTCTCCTAGTGCCTGAGCCAGAGGAGCACATAGAGCAAGAAACATGGGAGATTGGATCCCAAGGCACATTAAGGAAAAGACATGGGACCAAAGGTGAGCTGGTGGCTGCACACTGCTGCTCTTCCACCGTGCACATGCCTGCACTTCCCATGGGCATTAGAGCCATGGTATGGTGAGATCCCTACTGCCCACTGTCAGTTTTCCAGACCGAAGCAGGAAAGAAGGTGTAAGAAATTAACTGGCTTCTCTCTTTCTCTCTCCTTTCACTCCTCCTTTTCTTTCTTTGAAAGGCATGAAACCACACTGCACTCTGCACTGTCTTTCTCCTTGCCCAGCCCCAAAAACAAAGAGCCAAGACTCAGAGCAGCATTAACCCAAAGCAATATTCACTTCTAACTCTCCCCTCAGCTGGTTGCTTCCGGCAGCATTTGCTTTTCTCACTACAGCTCATTTCACCTGTTCCCTCAACAGTGAGTGTCACATTTCTTTCTCTTACTGCAGGGCACACAGCCCCAAACCCAGAGGCTCAGTCCTGCCTGCAGAACGTCACCTCCCAAAACACAGACCAGGAGAAGCCCAAGAAGTCCCTCATGCTGAAAGGTGAGGAAAAGAAGCTTCCCTTGCATGTTACTCACCGACCAGAAGGCACTGATTCTCCAGGAACAAGTAATGAAGCACATTTAATTCTTCTTCTCTCTTGGGACCTTTCAAAGCCTTTTCTGAGGGTTTGAGGGAAAAAACATCCTCTTAAATGCAGGCCCAGTTTCAGCAGCTTTTTCTCTCCAGCTCTCCAGCCTCAGAAGAAGGCACATCATGTTCAGAGTACTGAGGGTGCCCTGGGATGTTCTGGGAGGTCTGGGGTTCCTACACTGATAGTCCCCCACTCCTGCCCTGTGTCACAGGGCTCTAAGCAGGAATTGTGATCCTCATTGCACCACATGCCTCCTGTTAAAAAGTGACCCTGCTTTGGCATGGAGAGGGACACAAGCTGTTACCTGGACCTTGGTGTCCTCTGTTTTCTGGGCAGAACCACGATGGCCTTTGTTCACCCTGCAAGGCTCAGAGGGGGGCAGTGGTCACAGCACTTTAGCTGGGTCAGACACCTCCATGTGTGGTGTTCTGAATGGCCACAAACCTTAAAGAAAACACAGGAGGGGGAAGGAGAAGGAAGCTTGTGGCCAGCTGCAATTTCCTCAGGAAATTCTGCACAAAGCTGTAGCCTTGATTCCATCCCTGGAGCTGCAGCCCCCTCGCCTGGTGTGTAGGAGCATGGGTTTCACAACAATCCTTTCACCACTCCTGGCCAATCTGATCCACTTCCCCAGGGCACGGGGGCAGGTCTTAGAGGGGAAAAAGAGCCATCATAGCTACTTTCCGGCATGTCACTGCAGGTCACTTGTGACTGACTTCTGTTCCCCATCCTGTGTCTCTCCCCTGTTGAACAGGGCTTGGCATCATGGGCCTCATATTGCTCGGCTTCTGCATATTCTGCTTCGGCAACCCGACCTCCAGTTCCCAGCAAGCCCTCAAGAATGCCACAGAGGCATTCCTGTTCCAGTTCAAACAGCTGGAGAAGATGTTTCCGGGGCAGAGCCCTTACCTTTGGAGTCGTGGGAGCAAGGTCCTGAAGAAGCACCTGAACTCATCCCACCACATGCAGCCGGCCATCATCATCCTGACGGCCGCCCGCGCGGGCGAGCGGACATTGCGATGCCTCAGCACCCACGTGGCCGACTCCTACTCGGCTGCCCTGCAGGCCAGCACGGTGCAGATCGATGGCAGGGATAAATCCAGGCTCCAGAGTAACCAGGCCAAGCTGGAGGTGGACGAGGAGCTGAGCTCGGCGTTCGAGGCCGGGGGCCGTGCCGCGGTGATTCACCGCTTCGAGCTGCTGCCGGCGGGGGCCACCCTCATCTTCTACAAGTACTGCGACCACGAGAGCGCGGCCTTCAAGGACGTGGCCCTGCTGCTGACGGTGCTGCTGGAGGAGGAGGTGCTGGAGACCCACATCAGCCTCCCGCAGCTGGAAGAGAGAGTCCGTGACTTCCTCTGGGACAAGTTCATCACCACCAGGACCCCCGGCTCCTACGACCACATGGACTCCGACAAGCTGAGTGGGCTGTGGAGCCGCATCGCCCACCTGGTCCTACCCATCCACCCGGAGCAGAGCATTGAGAAGGGGGGCTGCCAGGCCCACACCAAACCCTAGGCACAAAGGCAGCCAGAGCCCTGGGGAGGGTTGGAAAGATGGCCCTGGCTGGCTCTGGTGCAGGCAGAGGCACAACCAGTGTTATTTCTCTTCACTTTGTTTCTCGTATCATCCTGGGAAGAGTTTGACAGGTACAAGTTGGTCCAGGTCGTTTGGGCAGCAGATGCTTGGAGGTGATAGATCACACACTTCCTTCTGGTAGTGGGAAGAGTGAGTATTTTAGAACTGCTAGTTGCACAGGAGAACATCAATGTGTGGAGAGGCAGGAGGGAAAAATAGGACTTTGCAGGTAGTGTTTCTATCAGGAAATACACGAATAATGTACACAACAATGGACAGAAAGATACTGCAATTCAGTAGCTCTTTCATCTCTCCTTGCCCCTCAGCTTGCCAGTGTCATATACATCAGTCTCACCATACACTTATCCAGAAGGTTCCTCTGTCTTTGCAGAGAACTGCTGGAACACAGACAGGTCAAATTCCCCAAAACCCAACATTTTGAAGGCATGCTTCAAAAAGAAAACCAGTTTGCTAGTCAAGGGTTTGACCAGTCAGCCCCAACAGAGTCCCACTTGCACACCCTGACTGACACCTAGCAAAGCCCAGATCCTGAATATAGGATGTTCCAACCATCCTGCAATTCAGAGATTCCCTAAACACCAACTACAAGAAATGTCAGGTTTTCAGCACTTAAACACTGCACTAACAGAGGGGATCCCATATGCCAGAGAACAAGCTCCAAAACCAGAGAGCAATGAAACATTTTGCTGTTGCTCAGATTGTGTGAAGCCTCAAGGGATTACACAGGTAAAAGAATAAGAAATACAGTGCAACTTAATGCTACCTCTTTTTTAAAAGAAGTCCACTCGATCCCTTTGCCACACAAAGTTTGTGACTCTCTCCTTGGGCTGGTGCATCACCTTTGGTCCTACAGGACAGATTGCTCTTCACCCAGGTCTCTGATCTGTGTGCAGGGCTGGGAGCCTCTGCCAGCCTCTTCCCAGGTGACTTTTCTTAATGAATGTAGATGTTAACGTTGGTATTTCAAACCATGTAACGTAGCACACCAGGTCCTTGCCCTCCACGGTTACGTTTGCCTCCCTGCCAGGCAGATGGAGCTCTGGAATACAGTAAAGCAACTAGGAGGAGAGCTGGTAAAGAGAAAATCTCTGCCATTAACACTACAAATCCTTAACAAAGCAGGTTGGTTTCTTACTGTGCCTCCTCTTCCGCGTAGAAGTCCTGGAGACACTGTGGGGCAGAGCAGTCAACTCAGGGAACACCTGGGGGATAGGTGCTGGTTACAGCATTTATAATAACCCAGCAGGCAGCCCCAGTGTCAGCCCCACGTGCCTGTGGAGAAGGAGCAGCTGTAGCAGATCATGGCTCATTTCCAGAGTGCAGCACAGACTGAGGCCTTGCAGAGCCAGGCTCTGTATCTGAACGAGAACAAATGGAGGACACGACAGTGTTTCTCAGAAGCTGCACCTCTGAGTGCTCCTTACAGCAACTGGACCCTGGCCTCGGATGGGTCTCCTGCCAACAGTGCCTTGCTGATCTGCCCCACCAAAGGCTGGGCTGAGGCACAGCCCTGCGCCCTAAAACCACAGCCTGTCTCTTCTTTCCCCCCGCCGCGTGCCTTGACCTGTCTCAGGAGATTTGTGACCCCCTCAGGAGGAAGGGATAAAACAAAGGAAGAGGGAGGGTTATTTGTTCATGTTCTGGCCAAAGAACAGACTTTTTGGTTGGGTGGAGACATGAAGACAAGACCATGGGGGTTTTAACCGTGACAAACACTGGGCTAGATGTGAGAGCTGTCTGCTGGAGCCCAACATCAGCAGGGCAGCCCAGGGCATGGTTTTGTACAGCATACAGGTTGCTTCCTCCCCTCCCTCCTTTCTATTGCTATACACTACTTTGGTAACAGAAAACACTGTATCCTGCTCTGCACAGTTCAGTGTGGGTGTTGATGTAAGAACCAGCAGAGCATTAATCATGGTCTGCCAATATTTTGATGGAAATCTCTATTTTAACGTTATCTCATTTGCACATACTGTGTTTGCAATGCCTAGCCAAGGTATGCAAAGGCAGCTCCATGCTGCCTGGGCACATCACTGTGTCACCCACCTGAGCTCTTCCAATACAGAAATATTTTTATGACCTTTGAAAGACAGAATATCTGCTTGCTTCTGAAACAGGACTTCTATTTAAAAATAAATGATGAGATTGTGAAAGAAACCAGCCAAATGAGACCGGAGTCTTACCTTATTCCGTTCTTTTTTTCTAGCTATTTTCATTAAGCAAAAGAGATCATCATATTGGACAAAGTTCTATTTAGGTCAGGGCTGTAGTTGTGCAAACGAAGTGAATATTTGTTGCTCCTGGAAAAACTCCAAACAACGTTTTTCTCAGTTGTTTGGGACAAATATTTACAGCTTTTCCAACTAAGCCAAAATTAAAAACAAACCCCCAAAGAGTTGCTGAATTCAACCCAGGCTGAAACACACTGGGGGTTCGCATAATACTCAGTGATGATAATGAAACTGAAATCCACCGACAACTGAAATGGTTTAGAAATACAGAAAGCAAATATTTCTCATTTCAACAGATCGATTCCACTTGATGTCTCACAACCTCAGCACACACTAAGTTTTACTTTTGTGGTGAAATACTTTGCTGAGCTCTGGCCTAAACAGAGAGGGCTGGGGGGGGAAAAAAAAAGGAAAAAAAGAGGATTTACCCTGTTATTCTGGATATTCTTCAGTCCCTGTCCAGGCCCTGACAACCTAAATACTCATCACATTGGCATCTGCTTTCACATAGATGTTTATGTGATCGATTGCCAGAGGTAAACATCACTCATCTCCTGTTGTCTGATGCCAGAGGTTTGGTCCTAGGCCAAAGATTCAGATGAAAATCCAGTATCACCACTGGATAGCACCAGGCCTGGTCCTGGGGTCACTTCAGGGGGGACAGTAGGACCCCCAGCAAGGTTTCCACCAAGCCCTGTGCTCCAGCACATGCTTCCCTGGGGCACAGGCACAGCAGCTGCAGAGCCCCTGCCAGGGGACACCAGCAGGTGACACAGAGGTGTCACAGCCCAGAGCAGATAAACCCACGGCAGCTCCGGAGAAACTAAAGTTCCCCCTTGCCATCAGTTCTCTGATGGCTGTGACAGGTCAGCACAAGGCCAGGATGGAGCAGGACATGGCCCAGCTCTGCAGCATCGCAGGTGAATTATCCCTCCCAGGCACCAACCCATCACCCCACAGCTTGGAATGTCTCTGGGAGCACCTGTCCCTGCTCACACACACATCACCCAAGCACAGCCAGGCCACAGGTTTGGGTGGGGCTTATCAGTTGCCTACTTTTATGTCAATTATAAAACAAAATTCATTTTCAAGTCCTTATGTACCAAAAACTCCCCGAAATGAAAACAAAAATTCTTTTTTTTTTTAATTATCCTATTAAATAATGCATCATCCTCCCCCACTCTCTCCCTTTTTTCTAGTCCCAGTCTGCAGCAGCAGTTCTACAGGGAAGCATATGCTGCCACAAAGTGCTGAACAACCTTAAAAACCACCTTGAAAATAACACAGTAGCTCAACTGAGGGGCAAAACCAGTTTGGAAGGGCAGTCTGGGCTGCTTGACCACAAAATCAGCGCTGATTATCCATGTGACCCTGCGAGGTGACATTACCTTGTCATCCCCAGCCCTGCCCTTTGATAGGCATATGGTGTCACATCTCTTCTTACCCCTTTGCACCAGCACGGGCTGAAGCTGGCAGAAGGCAGGATGCAGAGAGAAGGGATGAACCCATCTCAGCCACGTCTCTCCTGTCGAGCTTTCACCCCCGTGAGCCCTCCTGCAGCCCCGTGCACAGGCTCCGCTGCCACAGGGCTGCTCCCTCGGGGGTCACTCGGAGGCCAACAAAGCCTCCATTGTAAGACAGGTTTGCAGATAATGGGAGCTTAAATCTGTGTTCATCTCCCACCTTCGACTCTGCAGGGGGAGCAGCCGCACAATGAACCGCACAAAGGATCTTGGCCTCAGCCTCTGTGGGATGTGGATCCGAGAGCCTGCGATGAAAAGGCTCGAAGAATTGAGCTTGCAAGTGCGTTCCCCACACAGGGAGGGGGGAAAGTCATGGTAGGCATCCCACTGGGCTCTCCCCGCTGGGGCTGGGCTGTGCAGTTACGCTCAGGCTGGGGAGAGGCTCTGCAGATCCCTCATGAGGGCACTCAAGAGCTGAGGATCCCCTCCTTTCCAGAGGCAGTACACTTTAATTCCCTTCCTGACTGTGTTTGGAAGGTTTTTGGAGAAACAGCTGGCGGATGGAACCAAATTCAATGAAACAAGAGGATGAAATAATCCCAGGCAACTTCCAGGGAGGCAGGGAATGAGTACGAAGCAAGCAGCCCATGTGTCTGGAGGTGGCCGGCACTGACAGTGAAAAACACTGGCTATGGAGAGACTCTTGGGATGAAACCACGTGGCTCTGCTCTTGAGTGCTCTGCTCAACCTCGTGAATCCTTTAAACGTTGCCTGGTGGTAATACAGACCTGCTTATGAAACTGGGAAGCAACTGGGGAAAAGCCCCTTGTAATGGTAGGGCTGAATGCAAAACCACAAAGGGCTGCCAAGCTCACATGTAGCGTGTCCCACATCAGAACCAACTGGCCCAGTTAGAAAGTGGCAGCTTTATTTCATGGTCTGAACAAAGACAGTAGGAAAAAAACCACAAACTGGGAGAGGTGGATTGGAAATGATTACGAGACTGGAATTAAGTTGTGGTGGCTTTGTTAGCAAGGTTTAAAATTAATTAATCAGTTAAGTAACACTATCAAACCTTCCCATACAGTGCTTACCGTGGGAGGTGTCTCAAGACTACAAGGGAACATTTATCTCCCATGCCCTTGATCCCACATTGACTGAGAGCATTCAAAACCTGCACTGCACCTCGAGAAATAACAGCACTGATTAAATTCAGGATGTGGAATGAGAAGCAGCATTTAACACTCTTGTTGCCTTCCACACTCTGCTTGTATCACTCCTCGTGAGCACAAGAGGCTCAGGAGTGATGAAAGGGGATGAAAGCAGGACTAGCAAGAAGGGTCAGGAGAGAGGGGGCACAGAGGGGCCTGGAGGGGAGAGCATCACAGGCCACCTGGATTTGCCCTGTCATGCTCCCTTAGAGTATCCCATGCAGATCCCTCTCTCCAAATCACCTCTGTGCCGAGCTGCACTCCATAGCCTGCTTCTGCCTGCCAGGGCTCCTTCTCTGACACTGGTTTTGGGAGAGGCTGAAGAAGATCAGATGCACTGAAACTCACCCAGCTGGAGCCAGCCAGTCCCCCTTTTCTTCTTAGTCACAGCCTCTCCCCCACCTCCGTGTCTCTCCACAACTTTGCTTATCTGCGGGGCAGGGGCTGCCTCCAGAGGAACATTACACAGGGCTGCAGCAGGGCAGGAAAGCCAGGAATTGAATCTGAAGCTTTTTCCCCCTCCCTCCCTTTGTAGAAGGCAGCTCATGGTGCAACCATGTGTTTTGTCAGAGCTCCTCACCCTCATTTTCTCTGCCTGGGTCAGAAGCGGATCACCCCCTCCTCCCCTGGCCCCTGGCTGCCAGCAAACAGCTTTGATCAGGAGTCCCCGGCCGGTCCCCCCTGCTGACACTCCATCATTCCTCTCCCCTCCCTCCACCTTGAGGCTGAAACCCTTGGTGAGGGAGCAGTGCAGAGTGTTGGAATCACCTCCCCACACTAATTACAGCACATCTGGCAGGCAGAAACCGCTGCTCCCCAGCTGCCCGCCCCAGGCTGGGGACACCTGATGCCATTTGTGCACAGCCTGTGTCCACGGATCACAGCAGCCAACTCCCGGGATGGCCGAGCTGTGCCAGCAATGGAGACTGGCAGCACCTTGCCAGGAGCCGCCTCATGATCACAGCCACAGCAAGGGGTGATCCAGAAAGGGGCAGAGAAAGTACCAGCAAGCAAATTCGTTCCTCTCAAGTTGCATGCAGCGTGATTCTCCCCCTGTACTCGGCTCTGGTGAGATCCCACCTGGAGTTCTATGCCCAATGCTGGGGCCCCCAACATAGGAGAAGGACATGAACCTGTTGCAGTGAGCCCAGAGGAGGCAACAGAGATGCTCTAAGGGGTGGAGCACCTCTGCTATGAAGACAGGCTGAGAGTTGGGGTTGTCCAGCCTGGAGAAGACTCCAGAAAGACCTTAGAGCCCCTTCCAATGCCCAAAGGGGCTGCAAGCAACCTGGGGAGGGACTTTGGACAAGGACAAGGGGGAATGGCTTTCCATTGACAGAAGGCAGTGTTAGATTTGATATTAGGAAGAAAATCCTCTCTGTGAGGGTGGGGAGGCCCTGGCACAGGTTGCCCAGAGAAGCTGTGGCTGCCCCATCCCTGGAAGTGTTCAAGACCAGGTTGGATGGGGGGCTCTGAGCTACCTGGGATAGTGGAAGGTGTCCCTGCCCATGGCAGGAGGTTGGAATGAGATGAGCTTTAAGGTCCCTTCCAAACCAAACTATTCTGTAATTCACCCACCACCCCATCAAGAGCAGCTTCCCGTGTCCCAGGTGATGCTGCACTCTGTCCCAGCGTGGAACACGGGCTGCTCCAGCGCGGGCAGAGGGATGCCTTGAGGAGCAGAGCTCGCCCAAAGAGGGCAGGAAGGAGGAATCGGGTGGCAAACGGGGTTTTGTGCGGGAGGCAAGGAGCGGAGGGCTCCGCTCGGGAGGGCGGGTGGCTCCGCTGGGACCTCTCGGTGCCGGGGCCGCAGCGGGGGCTCGGCAGGAGGGAGAGCGGGAGCCCTCGGAGCTCGGGGAGCGGCGGCAGCAGCAGCAGGGCGGTGCGAGGGGCAGGCGGGGCGCGGCGGGGCCCGAGGAGCGCCCGGCCCCCGTCCCATCCCTCCATCCGCATCCCTCCCTCCCCCGCCGAGCGGCCGCGCCGCGGGTCGCCGCCCGCCACCCGGCAGGTTGTAAAGTCATTAACTCCCCCAGCCATGCCGGGCCGCGCTCCCCGGGCCCCGCCGCGCCCGCCGCCGCCGCTGGTGGGCCGCCGAGCCGCCTCCTCCTCCGCGGCAGCGGCAGCAGCAGCGCGGCATGGCCGCCGCTCCCCGCATCCTCCTCATCCTCCTCCTCCTCCTCCTCCGCGCCGCCGCCCCCCTCGGCGATAAGGTAAGCGGCGCCGGCGGAGCCTCCCCCCGCACCCGCTCCCTCCTTCCTGCCTTCCCTCCCTCTTTCCCTCCTTCCTTCCCTTCTTCCCACCCCTCGGGGAGCCGCGGCGGGACAGGGAGGCAGTGGGGGTCCGACCCGCGGCCCCTCGCCCTTCCCCGCAGGTTTCAGGTTCCTGCACTCCGGGATCCCCCCCGCGTCCCTCCCGTACTCCTGAGCTGCTTGGGAAGGGGGGTTTGTCGCCTCTCCCCCAAACTGACCCCGAGGACCAGGCTGTGTCCGCTCGCCGTGCCTGGCACTAACAAAAGGGTGCGAGGATGCCGGAGGAGGGTCCCAGCATCACCGGAAGGACGACGGGGGAGCAGCGTCTTTCCCTACTTGGGGCTTCGCCTAAAGCTGCCCCCCACGTTCGTCCCTCCACATTCATCTCTAGCAGAGGGTTGGCTCCGGTTTAGGACTGGAAACAACAGGTTTTCCCCTTCCCCGTCCGTCCTGCCACCCCAGCATGGCTTTAGGCAGCTGCTTTCCCTGCTAACCGTGGGATGCATGTCCAGGCATCAGAGCCCCACGCTCCCCTCATTCCTGCTCTCTTCCACAAAGGACCCCCTCAGCCTGGCCCTCCCCGTGGCACTTGTTTCACAGCAGCACCAAAACCCCTGTGCCAGTCCCCTTTTCCTTCCCGAGGCCCAGCCTGGGAGAATCCCCCCATTCCTGTGGCAGAGCAGGCAGAAATCCAGGCTTTGTGGGGCACCAGCAGTGCCCCTGCCCTCACGGGTCACTGCGTGCATTGTGCCCCCGAGGGGAACAGGTCCAGATTTCTTTGCTGCCTAAGGAATTCTGATCTGCTAAAGGAAGAGGGGTTTGGGTTGTGTTTCCCACCCCCAGACTCATGGCTGGGGCAAAGCAATCTCACATGAGCCATCTTAAACACAGAAAGGACCAGACACTGCAGCTTTACTGTGGATAACCCAGGTTTGAGGAGCAGCAGTGCCTCCTGTTCTGGGGTTTGTCTTAACTTCAAAGCTCAAGTGTCTTATTTCCAATTTGTTTTTACCTCCACACACATCCGCTGCCTGTTCTGTTTACCCCTGAACTGCAGGGCTAAGCCAGACACTTCAAGCAGAGCAAACTGGGTCAGGATAAACAGATGTGAAGTCCTTCATTTGGGACTGACCTGGATGGACTCCTCCGTCAACATGTGTGCACAAGCCTTGGCTGCTCGTGGTTCTCCCTGCCCCCAGCAGCTGTGTTTGTACAACACCTAAGACGAGGGTACCCCGGGTTGGGAGGAGGGCTCCTCAGCCCTGTCCAGGACAAACACACATTAATACTATTTCCAGGTCTGCCCCGAGGACTTCCTTGCTCCAGGAGATGCCCACGGAGCAATCTGATCGCAGATTACGATTCAAGTTGTCCTGGTTGGGGGATTAACCTGAGGTTCTTCTCGCTCTCCCATTTTCTAAATAAAACATGGTTGTGCAAAGAGTATCAGAAAGCCTCACTCCATAGTCTGGGCAAGCAAATTCCTTCCTAGCTGCATTCAATGCCTCTGAAAATCCTGATGATAGACATGTCTCATGCACAGCGCCTGTTATTCCCTTCTCCCCCTTCGCAGTTTTCCATCCTTTCTACCAGCTTGCCCCAGAATAAGTGCGTTGTCCCACTCGCAGGGAATGACCTAACTGACTTGGATCAAGTATTTTGTAATGACGTGCAGCGCTTGCCTGTGAACTTTCTGTCATGGCAGGATTACGAACAGAACTTGGTAGTTCTCCACTGGCTTCTGTTCGCTGGTTTTCTAATTTGCTTCTCATCTGTGCCTCATTATATGTCCAGATTTCTGTTACTTATCTGCTGCAATTTCACATCGTTAGCAAGCTGCCAGTTTTTTCCACAGATTGTTGTTCTTCCTCATCCCTTGACAATTATTCTGCATTGCTTGTTTTACCTCGGGATACCTTCCCCTATGAAAAACTCCTCAAATACCTTGTTTTAGCTTTTCTAAGGAAAATTTGTGTTTATGTCTGCTTCCAATGTTGAATCTTGTGCACAAACTATCTAGTCTGCTTTATCTAGGATAAAGCAATAACAGGATGAGAAATAGCTTTGCACAAACACCAGTTCCTTTGTAAAACATCAGGGCATAATTGCAAATGCTATTGTTTTTTTCTCATGGCTGTGGTAGAGTCTATCACCACAGATTTAGTCAGAGAATGAGAGGAGGAACCCAAACCAGGGGCGCTGAACACGGTCATTCATTCCCAGATAATAATCTGCCATTCATTCCAGGCATTCAGACATCTGAAGCTACTTAGTATTTCAGTAAGTAGTGTGGTTTGCTGTAGAGAGAAGCCCTTAAGTAAAGGGAACGTGGAAATTTTTGGTAGAGGACATGCAGTTAATGGGCTCAGAAAAGGCCTGGGAAGAATTTATTTCATTTTCAGCTGCTGTTTCTAGTTGTCTTACAGGCTCAGACAGGGCTGAGCAGAACATTTTACGACAGCTACTGTGCCCTTCAGTGGTGGGCCAGCCCTCAAGGCATACCAGGCTGCAGTGGAGAGCCTCCCCCCAGCTCCTCTATTAAGGGAACTAGAGAGGCATGTTTGTGGTCTCTCTTCCCAGACAGCTTTTTTTTTTCCAGGAGCCAGGCTCTAATGAATCTCAAGATTAGGCACAACAATAAGCAACACAGGAGACTGGGCCACTGACACGGTAATTGCAGTTATTCCCAATTGCAGTTATTCCCAGGTTTCTGGGAAACCCAGCGTAGCTCAGAGCTGATCCAGAGCATGACAGAGAGTCAGCGGAGAATTTATTTCATCCCTTTCAACTCTTCAGAAAGGCCGCCTGGAAATCCGATAGGATGTCAGTCCAGGCCCACCCTTCTGTGCAGGGCTGAAGCATTTTGCTTGTGGCAGCCTTTGTCTGGCAGGGGGGAGAGGGGAAGCAGCTGCTGGGCTTTTGCTTAGACAGAAAAAGCTTTCAGTGACGCTGGCTTAGAGACTGGTGTTTCTGTCTTTGATGCTGGCAAAGCTGGAGACAGGCATTTTATCCTGGAAAAGTTCCCCGCAGGTCGGGGTTCAAAGCTCTGCTCCCTCCCCAGCAAGAGAGCAGCAGGGCAGCCCTCCCCTCCAGCCCAGGTGAGGAGGCACAGGAATTCCTTGGTTAACCCAAGAGAGGAAGAGCTGCAGCTCTGTAATCACCAGGTGCCAAACCACAAGCACCTCAGGGGAGATTCTTGTGGAGAGCACCTGGCTGAACTAGAATATGGTCTGTCTTTTCTATGGATGGAAATTCTCATCACCTAAGGAATCATACCTGGCCCTCCTACCTGTTTTAGGCAGAACCCTCAGCCAAGCCCAGGCAGAGCCAGCCTTATAAAGACTGGGCTCATGTGCATCTCCTGCTCTGGTTTTTCTAGTCTGCTCTGTTTCTGTGATTCTGCAGCAGAGTGCTAATCAGAGCGGCTCCAGCATCTCCTGTAACACCAGGACAGTGCAAAAGAGTTGTTGTAAAGCCCCTTTGACTCCTCCCTCTGCGAGGAGGAGGTGGGGAGGGGGATTCACTCATCCAGAATCCACTCTTGGGATTTGTGGAGGGGCTTGGGAAACTAAAGCTAGGAGCTGATCTTATCTGGACTCTGTCCCACACTCCTTAATTTATTATCTGGACACTTGGAAAATGCAAATATCTCCAATTAAAAACAAGAACCATTTGTGTTTCATGATCAGTGCAGATTTATTTCTGACAATACAATAAATTCAGCACAGATTGGAACCAGCTGCCCCAGCCCTAAGTACCTGAAGTTCCCCCTCCTTGTCACCAGGCCTAGGGCTCAGATGCAGTCATGCCATAAGGGGAATGGCCAAGGGACAGCTCAGCATTGTCCTTGCTTACACAAGAAAATAAATGCTCCTAGGCAAGGACTGGGGAGGGAGCTTGGTCATGGAAAACCTGAGAGCCAAATCAATCTACTTAAAAAGTGATTGATTCCTCCAGCGCAGAGGGGAAGCAGGAACAGGGCTTATGGATATAGGGGAACACATTTTATTAAAAGGAAAAAGTCCCTCTGACTAGCATCCTTCAATAAATCTTCATTTGGGCTCCTGTCATTCCCAAGAGGTGCAGTGCAGAGATGTATCCTACTCTATCCTTAAGAAAGAGGTGCACGAAGGCAGGGATGCTGATCATCCCCGAACCTCAGCTCTGCCACCACATGCCAGATCTCCCTGTATCCAGGCAAAACACCCCAGGACCAGTAACCCTGAAAAGGTGCCTGCAGCTTTGCACCACTCCAAATACACAAATCCTGTTTCATATCCTGAGGGTAGAACAGGCTGTTTGACTTCCCTTCACCCGTTTCCCTTCTGCCTCGTCTCACCTATTTGGATCACAAGATCCCCAGAGCAGGATTATTTTTATTGCCACCTGGGGAAAAGCTATGTAAATATTGCAGCTTTTGGTCCACATGCCTTCCCTCCAGGCAGTCCATGAGCCTCGTGTCACTGCTCAGGGAAGTGGTAGGACACCAGCTCTGGTTATTCCCCCAGCTGTGGGAGAATCAGTATTGTGCTGAGCTCTCCACACAGACACCGGATAAATCACTGGAATTCTCCTTCCTGACA
Source organism: Neopelma chrysocephalum (assembly GCF_003984885.1). Lineage (NCBI taxonomy): Eukaryota > Metazoa > Chordata > Aves > Passeriformes > Pipridae > Neopelma > Neopelma chrysocephalum. Next base: position 1,751,593 of record NW_020897761.1, on the reverse strand, counting down.
GTTGTGAAGAGCTCCTTCTCCCCAGGCCTTGAGATGTTTATGACAGAGAAGCATAGGAGGGGTCAGGGAAAGATTTTGCTGAAAATACTTTACAACGAGAGACCTTTGGTTTCTTTCCTTTGTAAATGTGGAAGCTACATAGTCAGAATTTCCATTTACAGCATGATAATAAACAGTGAGACAAACGTTCTCATAGGAAAAGGGTTGAGATGATTGTTTGGAAGAACAGAAAAAAGGTATTTTTGAAAACATGTCTGTTTCTTTTAAATTTCCTTTTTCTCTTGAGCAACTCATCTGCTGGCCACAGCATTTGGTCCCTGTCAAGCAAGTCAGCTCCAGCCAGAACATCCCAGTGCAGAGAGGAGTTTTGTTGTGTTGTTTTTGAAACCAACTCTTGCAATCACTAGAGAGCAAAGCACCAGGTAACACGGTGCTTTTTTGCACCACAGTAGGTTTCTTCCAACATGCTTTGGCTGTCAGGAAGAGGCACTATGGGCATTTCAACCATTTAAGTTACAACTTAAAAACATTTGCATAAACCAGCTGCATCTCCTCTGCCCAGAGGCTGCTCTGTTGGCAGACACTGAGGAAACACAAGTTTTCAGGCAGGAATTGCACTACAAGATGAACAGCACGTTGGCTTTATTACACCATGAAAGAGCATAAAGCCAAGAGACAGTCAACCAAAATAGTGAGCAGAGCACATTTCGTGATGAGCAAACCCTGCTGAGTTTTCTGTCACATCCATCAGTTATGCTTTGCAGACGGGTTGTTTGCAACAGGGCTATCAGCCACTACCACAAACCAGCATGTTTTGCCAACAGTAGCACTGATACAACTTCTCTGAGCCTTTGCTTTAAAGCAGACTTCACACACACACACAAATTATTAATTTTCATCTATTAATATTGAAACACTCAGTATTTTCAGCTGGATAAATCCTTTTCAGTCAGTGTCCTGTGTTAAACTCATGGCTGCATTTAACACTACTCACAGCTGTGCTTCAGTAAACAGCAGATTAATTCCTGCACAGACGAGTTTGCCAAAGTCCCCAGGAGCTTTTTAGACCATCAGACACTAAGCAGGGAAATATTGCAAGGAAAAAAAACCCAGCTAAACCACAGAATTGCTTACCTGCTGGGAATTGTGGAGGCACAGCCAACAGCAGCCTGCTGCAGTGACCACATTGGGGCCAGGAGAGCTCAGCTTTGCCAAATTTAAAGGGTCAGCCCCAGCAAGGTGTGCTGGGAGAGGGAGCACTGCTCCTCTGAGCATAGCGGGGTGCACAGGGAAAAGGGACAGGAGCACCTGCAGGAGGTTCTGGTTCTGAAGCACTCTTGAAAATGACTTCTGTGAGGGTTGGGGGGTGAGGAGCTTGGATCTCAGCTGATTTGGTCACAAAGGGAAGGTTATTCATTGAAATACAGCTCCAATGAGGGACACCTGTGTACTCCCAGTGATGCTGTGGGGCCGGTGTTGCTGTCACACATGCCCAGTCCAACAGCCCATCTCTACATTGTGAGATCCTGCTTCCCACTTGGAAGGAAATTTGAATTCTGAGATGTGTGAGCCTGGATCCTGGCACGTTGGTCCCAGTGCTGCCCGTTTAGAAGGCATCCAGGTGACATGGCAGCTGCCTGTGGTGGTGAGGAGCCAGGTTCTCCAGCTAACCATGCTCTGTTTCTGTCAGGACAGTAGTGAGGCAGCAGATGAAGCTGGCCCCTGGGATGAAGAGGTCACCAAGTGGTGGGGAGAGTGGAGCTCCTGGTCCACCTGCTCCCGGTCCTGCGGAGGAGGCGTGATGTCCCGGGAGAGGCACTGCTTGAGACAGAGGTGAGTCAGGTCCCAGCCTGAGCCCTTGGCCAGGTCTCAAGTGGCAGAAAAGAAATCGGGTGCCCTGACCTGCATTTTGGGGCCAAACCTCCTTGTTTTGCAGGGTTGGCCATTCCCTCATCTGTGGCCTCTGGGAAAGGAAGGCAGCTGTTGTCCATGGAGCAAGGCAGTGGTAGGGAGAAGCACATCCCTGAACACGTTCCCCACTCAGCTTGACTTGTCTGATGGGGAGCAGGGGTTGGTCCCCTCCTGGGGTCCGTGGGAGACTCGAAGATGATGGAATTGTGGGCTGGAGAAGGCTAGCTCTGTTCCCCTTCCCCTCTCCTTCACAAACCCTCACTTACCAGGCCTGCTCGACCAACCTAACCCTGATTTGTGACCAGCTAAGGATGTGGCTACATATTCCCAGACACCGTATGGGGACTTGATTTACTCCTGGCAGGAGCCAGCTCAGCCACATCTCAGCAATTTCCCCTCTTTATTCCCTGCAGAGCTGGCAAGTTTTTTCCCCTCTGTCATTTATCTGGCTGTCACCTGACAGCATCTCCATTTGTCCCCTACAGCCACTTGTCCCCTACAGCTGCTACAGTCGTGGTATCAGTCGGACTGGATTTGTGGGAGTGGGGAGAGCTGGAGAGCTTCAGCTGCCTGAACTCCTGCTGTTCCCTCTGGGTCACCTTGCCACCAAACCCTCCTCCTCCTCCTCCTCCAGCACCTCCCTAACCTGCTGCTCCAGGCTCCTGAGGTGTTAATGAGAGCCGGAATCCTGCAGCACAGCCAGCTTTCCCTTCTGCATGAATGCACTCCTGAGTGGAGGAAACTCAAACTAGGGCCCCCAACCTGCCCTCCTTCCTGCAGCAGAAAGCTCCTTTTCTGTGGGCTGGTTGGCAGCATGGTGAGGGTCCAGATGTGCTGCAGCACCTTCTCTCTGGGTGTGGCCTCCCTGGATGTCTCTGCTGCTGCTGCTCCTCCTCCTCAGCACCCAGTGGCCATGATGGGAAAGCAGTGGGAAACAGAGAACAGGGATGGAGGCTGGGGCTGTCCCACACCCCCCCACAGCCAGGACAGCCCTTCTGCCCTTTGCCTCCTGCCAGAAGAGGGATTTTTCTCTCCATTTGGCATTGTCTCTATCCTTGACTCCACACCTGGAGTGGGGAGGCTTTGTGTGGTTTTTTTTACTCCAGGGATCAGGTAAAGCATCAAGTGTTGAAATTCCCATGGTTTTGGTATATCACCTGCACCAAGCCTTTCCTGTTAGTCTTTTAAGCTGGCCAGTCCTCGTGAGAGGTGGCATCTCTCTGCCTACTGCACAGTGAATCCTGAAATCAACTCCCCTGGTCACTGCAAGTCCTGGGTGCTTCCATGGAAGTGACGGATCATCAGGGTCTATTGTCCTTTGGGTCACATCAACCCTTTTGGAGCTCAGAGGTGAAGGGACACAGAGGCAGTGATACTGCAGTTGCTCTCTGTCTGCTCAACCTGCCCCAAAAAGAGAATAGCCTAAAATTACAGCTCACCTAAAAGCACTGAAAATATGTTTCAGAGCAGATGTTGGCCAGTCTATATGCAGAAAGATTTGCTCAGATAAAATGCCTGCCTTGTTTCTCCCCTCTAAGTCAGGTCTGACTCCTCTGTCATCCTCAGTACCTTGGTACTTCACAGATCTCCATCTCATGTCTGGAAATTTCTGCTTTCCAGGCTCCAGATGCCCCAGGGAACAAACAGCACCATGTGTGTTGGTCAAGCCAAGCACTACCAACTGTGCCAGCAGCAGGTGAGAATCACTTCCAGTACTGACTGGTCCTTACTGGGGGATGTGGGACTCCAGGGGTCCTAACTAGAGCTGCAAGAGCATCAACACTCGGGGTGGGACTGATCCCACAGAGGAGCAGAGACAAGGGGTAGGATCCACTCCTGGGGTGGTGATGATGGGCCTTTGAGGACATAGGAGATGGGCTTAACTCTCTGGGACTGGGAGATGGGGGAAAAGAATGTAAAAACATATTTCTTGTGGATTGAGGGGAGGGATGAAGTTTTTCCTGTATGCTTTTCCCTTTGCTGGAAGGAATTTTTGCAGGGCTGTTAAATACAGCTGTCTGAGAGGCCCTTGGCAATGAAGCCCTGGCCTTTCTGCCTGTATTAGGGCACCTCAGAGTCCATTGCTAATTCCTTCCAGGGTGGACAGGGCATTTTCATCCTCCAAGGATGCAGCAGTGACAAGCAGCTGTCACAACCGCGGCTGTGACATAGGGAGCTTTGATGGTATTTATTCCCTCCATAGCCCTGCCCAGCCAACACAGCAAGCTTCAAACAGCAGCAGTGCTCCAGTTTCAATGCCAAAGCCTTTGGGAAGCGCTACTACCACTGGATGCCCCTTTATCCAGGTGGGTTTTCACAGCTTCGCACAAAGGATGAGGGTGAGAAAACATCCACAGAATCTCCTCAGGCACAGAAGGGGAAGGTCCTGGGGACAAGGGATGGATGCTCCTGGCTGATCTCCACCCATCCAGGCCTCCTGTCTCCCCACACTGCTCCTGTTTCGGGTCCTCCAGCAGCAAGCAGTGGTGGGCAAACAGGACAGGGGCTTCTCTGGGTTGTCTTGGCTAACCAGCACTCATCTTGGCAGAGTGGGTGTTCACACTCCTTGTGCCTTCTACCAGCTTGGCTGCCTCTCACCCAGCCTGCTTCCCACTGGGCTGGTACTGGGTTGTTCTGAGCAAGATACTCACCCATTCCCTGCAAAGTCGAGACAGATGGCTTCACATGGGTGTCCAGTTGTCCCTTGAGGCTCAGACTGAGCTCACCTAAGGTAGATTACCCTGTTTCTGGACTCACCTGTTTTTCAATTATCTGCTAAGAGGACATGGAGCATCTGCTCCTACAGCTTCAGCTCCTCAGCTGAACAGGGTGTAACTGGCCACAGCCCCACAGAGTCAGTGGCCCTCTTGGCAAAGAAGAGGGTTTGCCAGCAAGAAGTATTTCTGCTAGGCACAGTTCCCAGCTGCAGCCTCATACCATGACCCCTTCACTACTACAAAATCTGTAGATTTGGGGTCTCATCTCAATCAGCAGGAACATCAAGGTGACATCAAACCATCAGTGTGGATAAGGAGAAGGTCCCCTTCCTTGCTGCAAGTCTCTGAGCACTTTGACCTGCCTGGTGACTCTGTGTCTCTGTCCCTTCAGATGACTACACCAGTATCTCCAACAAGCCCTGTGACCTCCAGTGCACCACTCGGAGTGGGGAGAGGCAGCTGATGGCCCGAGCACAGGATGGTACCTCCTGCAAGGACAGGACCTATCAAGGGGTCTGCATCAATGGAAAGTGTGAGGTGAGGCTCTGGGAGGAAGTAGTAGAAAATTTGGGAGTGTAATTGCATGACTGCACCTCCTGCTCATCTCAAGGCCAACGAGTCCCTGCAGGGAATTGAAGCCCAGGCCCGGTGTTGGATTCGTTCATTAAAGCCCCTCCCAGAACCCCACCAAAAGAGCACAGCAGCATTTCTTGGGAAAGACCCTGCCCTGTGGAGATAAGCTGGCCCCAGGAAACCCTCTCTTGTTTTGTTCTTTGCAGCCGGTTGGGTGCGATGGGAGCCTGTACTCGCCCCGGACGATGGACAGATGCAGGGTGTGTGGAGGGGACGGCAGCACTTGCCACCGTGTCTCGGGCAGCTTCCGAAAGGCAATCTCACAGATAGGTACTCCCTGCTACCACAGTCCAGAGACTTCACCTGCTACTTCCTGCCACCAACTGGCTTAAACAAGGGTAGGAGTTTCCCAGCTGCTTGGTGGAAAGAGCTGAGGAGTGCCACCCCTGCTTAAATGCCTGGTTTTGTCCTTTTCACTTACCCGTCAGAGGAGATTGGTTTGATGTGCTGTACATTAGGCTGGTAAGGTTTCCCTTCACCTCTTTACAATAGGAAGCAGCTGGGGATCTATTTGTTCCTATTGATTTTGGCATCTTGCCCACCTCAGATAATGTGAAGGGATCAATGAATCTTCTTCTATTCGTGCTACGTGTTCATTTGAAACTTAAGCTATGATGAGGGTCACAGCATTTGTTTCAGCCTGCACTTAATCTCCTGCTTTCCCCAGTCCTGTGGCTGGCACAGCTCAGGGACAGTCCCCTCTGAAACCAGGCTGAGGATTCATCCCTTGCAACCTGATGACCCAGTCCTCCACCCACAGAAGGAATAGACTGTGGTATGCTCATTAGTAATTAGTCAACTGTGGTTTGAGGATGTTTTGGAACATCATTTCACACTGTCTGCCTCCCTCTCTACCAAGACCAGACTAGAAAAGCACTTGGGCCCCTTTCCAGAGCAGGGGGAATGGTGCTACCCCCACTAGCACTAAGGGTACAGATTTGGCCTCCCATTCCATCCCTCCTAAAATCTTACAGAACAGACAAGACCTGCATTTCTAGCAAGGAAGACAAACTGCCAAACCATGCGACTTTAAGAGCCTCTGATTTCCTCTCCCTTTAAAGGTCAATTTTTATGTTACTCCTGAGACAAATTCCATGGAGTCAGGAGCTTAGGGGACCTATGGTCTTTTTCCATCTTCTGTTCTGCATCAGCCCTGATTGCTACTAAGCTTTTTTCTGTGCTCTTGCCAGAAAGAGTGTGAGAAACACATTCATCCACACCCCCAAAGCCAGACTGTTTCACTTGTGCAGTTCCTTCCTGACTCCAAACCCAGCAGTGCTCAGACTGGACTCGTGATGGTGATCTGTAACGGGATTTCAGAGGGGACCTTGGATTAGAGCTCACTGACTGGTGCAACATGCATTTGTGCCCTTGGTGTCCTGCTCCTGAAAGGCAGCACTGGCCCCTACAAACACGCTTTTCCCATGAGCTGATTTTCCCACCCAGACCTTTTGATTCCGTCCTTGGGGTCTCCTCACGCTCTGTTCTGTTCCTCAGGTTACGTGTTCATCACCAACATCCCTGCTGGTGCCACGGACATCCTCATCATTGAGCGCAGGAAAACAGAAAACATCCTGGGTAAGCAGAGGAGCCAGATGGATGTGGACATCCCAGTTCAGCTGCCTGGGAGGTGGGAGGAGGCTCTGTGCATTCTCATGTGTAAGCATTTCCTCCAGGGTAGCACAGGGGTGCTTCACTGCTCCATTAAACCAAGGCTACCACATCTCCAGTGGCAGGAGAGACATTAGGAACCCAAGCTCGCCATGGGCAGGGCCTGGTGTTCTTTTTCTGCTGGTCTTTTCTTGTTGATGGGCTGTTTTCTCTCCTCATTGCCACTGAAGCCCCAGTGTTTCCACAGAGCATCACTTTTGTCTGTTTTCTCTCTCTTTGAAGCACTTGCAGATGAATCTGGGCATTTCTTCTTCAACGGCAACTCTGCCATTGACAACCCCCAGAACTTCAGGGTGGCTGGCACCGTCTTCAAGTACCGGCGGCCCTCGAGCCTGAACTCGGATGGGCTGGAGTACATCATGGCTCACGGGCCCACTAACCAGTCTCTGAATGCCATGGTATGTGAAGGGCTAGTTTTAGGCTTTGCTGTCTTGCCTGCTTCTCTCAGACAGAAGGAATATAACCTGGTTCCCAAGCCAAACCTGCATGTGTAGGTGGCCGAGGAAGCCGGATAGTCTTGGCAAGGGGCGGCTCTTCTGTTGGATTTGTGAGGATGCTGTCTTCTCTCAACATCCGTCACCAAATGGATGTGGCTAGAAAAGGTTTCTGGGAAAGCACACATCCCTAAAATGAAAGCAGTTTTTTCTCTCTCTGTTTCCTCCAGTACTACAACTTTAATGGGAAAATGCCACACATAACTTATGACTACACTGTGCCACGGATGCCCCCGCTCCGAACCGCAGCCCCTGCTCTAGCCAGACCTCTCTATCATCACCTACCAGAGACCAGCCAGAACCACCCCATCTCAGCCAACTCCAGAGCTGCCCAGGACTTCAATGCCACATGGCTCTCCCTGTCTCCAGATGACACCAGTGAACAGCTTCCTCTAAGAGAAGGGCATGAGGATTTGGACTTCAGTCACCCGCACTTCTTCCAGACCAACTCCACCAGTCAGACCCGGGACTGGGGCTGGGAACAAGGTGAAGAGAAGGAGAAGTATGACTTCCAGATCAGACAGATTTACCATGCCAACACAGCAGGAGAGGAAGAGGAAGAGGAAGCAGCAGCAATTGGTGGAGAAACAGAGTTGGGTTGGTTGCTTTGTTTTTCCTTCTCCTGTTTTACTGATTGAAAGCAGACGTCCCACACTGGTCCTCTTGAAATCTAAGGTGGCTTTACCATCGGGGTGGACAGGAGGGAGTGATGGAATGGGGTGGAGACTGCTGGGGAGCAGCAAGGGCCAGCAGCTCTGTGGGGGAAGGGGAACTGGGAGAGGGTGGCCACCATATGGATCGGGCATGGCAGTGCCTCAGCACCTGAGCTTGGCAGGCAGGGCAGTGACAGCAGCAGGGTCTAGCAACAGTCCAGTGATGATCAAGTGGCAAATCAAATCTGAGGTCAATCTGGAGAGCCAAAAAGCAATTCAGAAACAAAGGACATCTGCAACATTCCTCAGCCCAGGACTGAAGGCCCAGACTTGAGCTTAAATGGAGCTCCAGAGCAGATGGAGAGGTTGGTCAGAGTAAGTAAGGCCTCTTGGTGCTCCCTGGTGGCAATTTATGATTTTGAGGCCAAATACTGGATATTTTTTGCCTTGCCAAATGTCACATGCTGAAATACAAGCCATCCAGTGTAAAGCATCCCTGTGTTTTTCTTCCAGCTCTCAGGTTCAACCAAATCTCCATCAGCACGGCTGTGCCCTACAGCATGAGGAGACCCGAGCTCTCGGAGAACAGCCACATAGCGTCCTCCAGGCTGCGTCTCTTCAGGAGGCTGTGCCACAGAGACCCTCACAACACTGCCTTTTGTAGGGAGCTGCAGCACCTGGCAGCCAGGATGGCCCCAAGGAACTCCTCAGCAGGGCTATGGACTGGGGCAGCTGCCCAGTGGCCACGGGGCCTCCACAACGGGCCGGCCCGTAAGAACTCACTGGAGGACTTGAAGGTGGAGGCATTTGCTGGTACCCAGGGGGAAGCAGCCAACTACAGCATGGTGGCATCTGTGGAGAGCCCTCTGCGAGGTGCCAGCCCAACTGTGGACATCAGCCAGGCAGAGCCTCTGCGAGCCCCTGGCACTGAAAGGTGGCACTTGGTCTCCTGGGCAAAACAGGGGCATGGTTAGCGGGGGAGGGAGGGTCAAGCCAGTCCTCTGGCAGTCTTCCTGCTGTCCTTGATGTCCCCATTCACCAGTGTCTATCCATGGCAGCTGCTGTAGTTGCTTCCTTGAAAGACAGAGTGTCACAACTGGCCTGACACAAAGCTCACAGAACATATTTCAGGTCCTGCTGCCATTTAAATGGATACTGAACAACTTGCAAGGCCAATACCGGTGTGGTTGTAAACAAGGCCAGGAGTCTATAGCATGTCACATACACACATTTACCACCACATCATGCCCTGCCTGTCCCATTCCTCTGAGCACGTAAGCTTATGAAACTTCTGTAAACATTTGGCAGGAGACTGAGGGCCGACTTTTAAATATTTCTGGCAAGCCACATATGAACTCTCCCTGCCACATTATATGATATGAGAGACACCTTGTTTGAGGTCCCCTTTCCAACCTAAATCATGGCTCTCAAGGTGGTAGTATGAGCTGAGGCTGAGGGCACCCACATGGCTGAAAGACCACAATATACACGAGACTTACTATGAACGATGCTTTCTCCTTGCTAGTTGAATTCAGGAGGTGGATCGAGGCCTTGCACTCTCTGTTCATCAGTGGTTTGGCTTGCCCAGGGTGAGCGAGACATAGAGCAGAAACACTGGGTTTCTTCCCATCTTCAAAAGCAGAGAGAGGAGGAATTTTCCTCTCTTTTATGTTTGCAGCAGTTTTTTTCAGTTTTCGCTCACGCCACTTCCTTTTTCCACAGCAATGAGTTCGATGTGAGCCCCATGGGCCACGATGACATCAGCTTGGCTGACATGTATCGGTGGAAAGTTTCAGCTTATGCCCCCTGCAGCTCCACATGCACTTCAGGTAGGTTTGGCTTCAGTGTCTGATCACATGAGGTCCTTTTGTGGCATCGATGGAGGGAATCCTGGTATTTTTTACATGGCAGGTAGAGTTTCAGATGCACTGAGCACTCCAGTTATTTAATGATGGTGTTTGATCTGAGCATGACTGAGAGAGGGTGTCGCTTGCCCAGCAGGTATCAGATCCTCGTATGCAATGTGTGTGAGGTACGATGGAGTGGAAGTGGACGAATCGTACTGTGATGCCCTGACCCGACCAGAACCTACCCACGAATTTTGCACAGGGAGAGATTGCCAGCCCAGGTGAGTGGAAATGGCATCAGCTGTCCAGGGGGACAACAGATCTTTGTAAGGATCACTTTCTGCTCAAAGCATACGGTCATTTTTGGGCTTTATGCACTTAGCCTTTTTATCCCCTTGTAAGCAAAAAGAGGGAAGGAATTTGGGATCTGGTAAGAGCAAAGCATCACCAAGACCAGCATCACCATCACAGACGTATATGTGATAAGCAGATTCATAGCAGCAGCTGCTGGGTGAGGGGGTCCCAAGTGTGCGGGCACAACCCTGCCACCCCACATCCCTTGTCCCCCTTACTTGGATTTTCCTCTGTGCTTTCTCTCCTGGGGCTGCTCGTGGAGGTGGGAGACCAGCCGGTGGAGCGAGTGCTCCCGGACCTGCGGCGAGGGCTCTCAGTACCGCACCGTGCGCTGCTGGAAGATGCTGGCCCCAGGCTTTGACAGCTCCGTGTATGACGACCTCTGCGAGGCAGCGGGGCTGGCCAGGCCCATGGAGAGGAAAGCCTGCAAGAACAAGGCCTGTGGGCCCCAGTGGGAGCTCTCCAAGTGGTCCGAGGTAAGGCAGTAGGGGAGCTTTGCTGCCAGAAGTAAGGAGGAGCCGGGGTTGGGATGGGGCCTGGAGGAATGTGGCTGGTAGATGGTGGGGGCTGAGGGAGCCTCTGGGCAGCAGCATCCTTGGGAAACAAGGACTGCCTTTATCCACAGCTCCCCTGTTCTGGCACTGCTCAGCAAAGGCCATTGCAAAACATTTTTTTGTAAGGTCGTTTCTCAAGCAGGGTGTTGACCAAGTGAAAGCCCTGCCAGCAAGAGGCTTTGCCTCCCTCTTCCAGAGGATCCAAACGGTTCTATCTGACTGAGGGTGAATGGGGAAACAATACCATGGAGATACAGAGAAATTAAACCTAACTGAAGCCCCTTTGGTTGACTTTCCACTTTTGACTGCTTGGGTTGTGGCCCAGTGACTTTGAACAGCAGTTCAACACTGAAGTGTTGGAGCTCTGGGTCCCAAACTAAATGAGCAGCAATGATAGAGACAGATCCACCTTTTTCTGTCCCTGCTGGGGCCCTTCCCCTCTCTCCTAGTGCAGCAGGAGGAGGCATAGCTCCCTCCCACCCTTTCTCTCTGCTCCTGAGCCTGGGGCTGACTCGGTGTGCCCCTCGCAGTGCTCGGCCCGGTGTGGCGCACGGGGGACGATGAGGCGGGAGGTGCGCTGCTCCGTGGAGGTGTCCCTGTGTGACAAGGCCCAGAAGCCCAGCAGTGAGAAGGTGTGCACAGGCCCCCCCTGCGACCGCCGCTGGACCGCCTCGGACTGGGGCCCGGTGAGTCCAGAGGGACAGCTTCTCCTTGCTCCCAGTGCCAGGGGGTGCAGGGCTGGCGGGAGGGAGGGAGCAGGTGGGCAGACGCGCTGCAGCTCTCCTTTGGCTTTCTTCTGGCAGAGGCCAAGCAAAAGAAATTAGAATAATCTGTATTTTTGCCTCTCTGTGCTATAAATTTCGTTTAGCTCTGAGGTGAGCTCCATTCAATAATCTGGGAAGTTCATGGCACCTGGAGAATGGAAGCCCCTGGCTAGATGTACCTCTAAAGCCCCTTGGGATCCAGTGTCACAGTCCCAGTGGCAGGGCTAGACTCTGGACTCAGCTCTCCTGGCACCACTGACCCTGACCTCTCCCCTTTCTTGCTTTCTGATGTGTCTAAATGCCCTGTGTTCCTCCAAGTGCTCAGGTTCCTGTGGCGAGGGACGCATGAGCCGCTTCATCGCGTGTCGCAACCTGGAGGGGAAAGTGATCTCCAGCTCCCAGTGTGACCCAGCCACCAAGCCCCTGGCTGTCCATCCGTGTGGAGACAAGGACTGCCCTGCACACTGGGTGGAGCAGGAGTGGGAACAGGTAAAGCCAGTCCTGTGTCCTCAGCCCTCCTTTCCACCCTGTATCCCACAGGACGTGGTGGGAGCCTGGTTCCCTTGGCAGAGCAAGGCTGTATAGTGAGACCTCCAGCCATGGAGCTATACCCTTGTCCTAGCTCCTTTTAGAAAGAGAGAATGACTAATGAATACCCCAGCTTGTCCCTGCTCTGCCACCCCAAAGTTCGTGGCATTTGCTGCCTTCCCAGGGATCTCCATTGGAGGGCAGCAATGTTCTAAGGAAACCGTCCTCCTCTCCCACCTGGCTGGGAGTTGCAGACACCTCAGCAGAGCTTTTACAGTACCTGCACTCAGCCCTGAAAAGATTTTGGTCCCGCCACTAAAAAGAAAAACCAGCCTCATCCTTGATAAATAACAGCTGGAGGTAAACCTGAACCCTGGAAGTCACCAGGACTGTGTACTTGCCTCAGGAATTAAGAGTCCAGTGAACATGGTCCAGGTGTTCCATTCTACCAAACAATCAGTCTCTGCCTGTCTCCTTCTGCTCTTTGTGTTGCTAAAGACTTTAGGCTTTCCCATACAAGCTGATCCAAATCCCAGATGTCCAGAAGGATACATGGAGTCAGTTGTGGGGCTTGGACTTTTTCTTCAAAGTCTTGAGCAAACTAGAGATTCATAAGGCACTAAGGAAAAAGGTTTCTAGGAAAAAAGGGAAGCAGCCAAGGCCTCTTCCTGCCAGCCATAGCTAAACCTCTGTTCCCACTTTGCTCCCTTTATAGCTGCTGATTACATTCAGTTGAGTCTCACCCAGCACTGGTTACAAGCACAAACTGGTTAAACCTGGGGACCCAGGGCAGTTTGATACCCGTCCTCTGCTCTGGCCCTCGGTGTGGATCATACACAGTGCTGCAGTACAGTTTTCAGCTGTGTCCAGGCTTTCAAACTCAGCAGAGCTCTGAAAGACCAGCTGAGCTCCCCACCTTTGCCTGTGCTGGCTTCTTTGCCGTGTTCCCTCAGCCGAGGAGCTGCAAGTTCACAGGATGACTAAGGGTGGATGCAAGCCAGCCATGCTGACCCTGCAGTGGTGAAAAAGGGCACAAAGCAGTGAAATCTCAAACTGACAACTGCCTCCGTGAGGCTCAGGGAGTAGATCCTGCCTCCTGCTGCTTCTGGTGGTGTCCTGAGGGAGGGAGCCCTCCCAGCTAAGCCTGCATAGCTGTGGGCTCAGCAGTACTTGTCCATGTGCATCACCTGCAGTGCACCACTTCGGTCCCCTTGGGCCCATACAAAGCTTGTCGGTACTCCAGGATGTAGGTTGCTACATGCATACGCTGCGTGGTTTTCGAGAACATAGAAACACATAAAATAAGGCAGAAACAGCCTCTCGTAGTCTTACCTTGGCTGCTCCAGGTCCCCTGTGGTAGCTGCTCTCAAGGCCAGCCAAGGTGAACTCAGCTAAGCATTAATTACCAGCACCTGTCCCCCCTCCCTGGGAAACGTGCAGAAACGCGTTGCTCCTGTGACCTGGGCAGCACTTGCCTCCATTAGCCTGGTGTTAGCAGAGGCATTAAGCACCTTGCTTCTGAGCTTACCTGAAACTCTGCAGCTGCTGAGCCCTCTTTGTTACCTGGCTGCTCTGCTCCCTTCCCAGTGTGATGCCAGCTGCGGGCGAGGGATGAAGACGCGGCTCGTGCTGTGCGCGGGCCTGGAGAACGGTGTGTACAGGGAGTACCCTGAGAAGCACTGTGAAGCCTCTCAGAAACCCGAGGAACAAGCTGCCTGTTTCAGGAGGCCGTGTTCAACGTGGTTCACAACCTCCTGGTCTCAGGTAGGGCTGGGGGTGGTGGGGAAGGGTGATGGAGGCCTTGTAGCCCTGGGTGGTGGAGGGGGACCTGCGCTGAGGGTCTCTGGCAGCACGTTCTGCCGAGGGCTCTGCTGAGTCTGGATGGGACCCTGAGCTCTGCTTTTCTGCAGATCAGGCAGCAGGTTGAGGGACTGGGACATGCAGGCTGGAGAAAACCTTGGAGCATGTGGTTTATTGCCTCAAGCAAGAGCTTGCACCACTCTGCAGGCATACAGGATACAGCCGTGCCCTCCTCTGCCAGGAGTCCATGTTCTGTCTTCCCCTGCTTTCCCTTGATGGTGGCTGCAGAGCATTTAGGGAATGAGAAGAGAGGAGAGCTGAGCCTGGCTCACAGCACCCATTTTCTCTCACAGCATCAACACTCCAAACAAAAATCTGAGTTGCATTAAAGAGATGAAAGCAAGATGAAAGCAAACTCCTCCCTTGCTCTGCCCCAACCCCAACTCAGGGATGCTCTCCTCCAGCAAAAGAATGGGAGCATAAGTTTGAGATCAGTGTGGAATTTGATCCAAACTTCCTCAGGAACAGTCTCCAAAGCAGGGGCCAGGAGGTCTCACTAGAATAAAGAATTTGGGAGCTATAGGAAAATGAAAAACGCCTCTCACAGTCTCTTTCCTCTTTCTCGACCCCGACAGTGCAGCAAGACGTGTGGTGCTGGTGTGCGGCTGCGCGAGGTGAAGTGCTACCAGGGGGAAGCGCTGGCTCAGGGCTGTGACCCCACTTCCAAACCAGAAGCCAGGCAGACCTGCCAACTCCAGCCGTGCCCCACAGAGGCACCAGGTACGTCTGGGAGGGCAGGGAGGTAGAGGAGCCCTTGGGAGCTCTTTGCTCTCTGTTGGGCAAGCACAACTCCTTTTAAACCCCTTCTGTGTGTGCTTCTGTTCCCCAGAAGACGCCTGTGAGGACAAAGCGACGGCCAACTGCGTGCTGGTGTTGAAGGTGAAGCTGTGCTCTCACTGGTACTACAGGAAGGCTTGCTGCTGGTCCTGTCGGCTCAAGTCACCCTGAGTCCTGCCAGGCCCTACTTCCCTTCCAAGTTCAGGGGCAAGAGCCCCCTCGAGCCAGACTTTACCACTTGAAGCCACCCCACTTGGCTTGGCTGTGGAGCCAGTCCCTGTAGACCAGCCTGCTCAGCGAGGAAGGGTTCCTAGGACTTAATCACTGTTCCCTCTCCATCAAGAGGGTTTTACACAAGACAAACTATCAGTGCCTAGAAAGCTACTGAGAAGTGAGTTGGGAAAGCCTATCCCTGCTGTCACTGTCTCTGGGGATCACTAGTTGGAGGCAGAGGGGCACAGGGGCTGGCCCGTGGCAGGGCACGGACAACAGCACCCATCTCTCTGGTCTGCCCTGCAGGACAACTTCCAAAACACTCCAAAAAATTGTGTCACAATAAAGAGATAAACTGTAAACCTGTGGGTTTGGTATCCATGTACATAGGCCAGAGGCAAGGGAGGAGGGGGGATGCAAGAGGAGCAAAAGCAGTGGCAGGAAGGGTGGGGAGGAAAAATCTTTGCACCAGTAGAACTTCCAGGCAGCACTGGATAAAGCCCATTTTCTGCTGCCTGCCAAAGAACAGAAACCACTCCTGGTTTTTATTTCAAAGTCCTCGTTTATTTCTGACATTAAATTTGGACCCATAGCTGAGCAACAAAGACAGAGAATAGTAACAGGAGGAATCTGAAGTGGAAAAAATCTGGGATCCCTGTCCCTACCCCATCCTGTTCCTCCACCAGCTCCCAAACCTTCTCATCCTCAGCTGCATCCCCTGTGTTTCCAGCCCTTTCAGACTCACCCGTTTCCCTGTGGCCCTGCCAGACCCACGGTGTGTGTTGGCTGCGAGGCCAACCCTCATCTTGGCCATCCGGCTGTTCTGGAACTGCCTCCCCAGCCTTGGCACCTCGTTAGCCGGTGACAGGTCACGCTTAATTTGCATGTGATGAAGATGACAATGGCTTCCCTTTCACCAAAGGGGTGACCCACAGAAGCAGAAGCCCCTGTGTTATTCCCACCCTCTGGAGGTCATGGCCATTGGGGTGGGAAGCCTTTTTGTGTGTGCCAAGAGGTAGAGTTGGATGCCAGGAGCCGCCGTGTCCGTGCTGGCTCTGTGCCTGCCGAGGGGACGGCATGGCAGGGCCTTCTGGCAGAGATCTGGGACACATTAACTTCTCGTGGCTCCCAGCAGGGTGAGACCGAGCTGAGCAGATGCTCTAGTGGGAAAGGATGGGATTTACCGAGTTAGCCAAGATTTTCTTCCCGTTACAGACGGTATTTTCAGGGAGGAGCACGGGCTGGATGGGAAGCGGTAGGAGCTACAGACTATGGACCAGTGGGATCCAGAGAGCTTTGCTGCTGCTAACTTTCATCTTCCCTCCTGCCTGCCCTTAATATGAGAGGACATTAAAACCTGTTATCACTATTTGAAGAATGGGAAGAGACTCTAAAAGCGATGCAGCCAGACCGAGTCTCCAGATAATGGAAATGCAGTGTCTTTTTGGGCCGGAGGTGGGGGAGATGGTGCATAACATTTGCTCAGAAGTGTGTGTAAAATGCAGGCTGGGACAAGGTGTTTGGTTACAAGGACCATGACCAGTGGCATTTGTCTGGCTCTTTTCTTCAGGTTGTTTGAGCAGAGGTGCCAAGGCAAGAGCAGGTCCAAACATCAGCCTTTTGCCTGAAAATGTGGACACTCAAGGCTGATGTACCATGTGCCTTCTATACTGAGACCTACCTTTTCCCTGTGTGAATGGGGAGGTTAAGTCCAAATCCTTCTGTGGGCAGCAGGATGATTTCTAAATTGCAGTGGTGAAAGAAAGACCTCACTACTCACATTTCTGAGCAGTCCTAACCTATATTGCAAAGGCATGGCAAGTGTTTCCTGCCATTGCCTCCAACAGCATCTGCAGGGATCATTGCTGTCCTGGTCCCTCCTCCCTGCTGTGAATGGGAAGCGCTCAGCTGAGCAGTCCTGCACTGGTTGCTATGGAAGTGCCTGTGAATGATGGAGATGTCCTTTTAGTAATTTTTCACCTAATTTGATTTATGGAGGAAGAAGAAACTTTCCCACATTCATTTTTGCAGAAAGGCAGAGTCACTGGCTGTCACTGCCAGCCGCAGTGCCGGTGAACCCGCATTTGGGTCTTGCAGCCTCTTCTTCCAAAAACAAAAGCAGGGGGGACCCAACCACCTGAATATCACTCTTCTGTGGGAGGCTGTGGGCCCTGCAAAGGAGGAGATGCAACCTGGTGGACTCTGCTGTTGCTGTTGAAAGCAAAATTCATCCTAAAACCAACCTTCCTCTGGCCGTTGGAGCTGTCAGGGTGGGTTGGGTAGGGCCTTGAAAGCAGAAGGTGAACAAAACCACAGTTATTTAGGGATACAATTCTTCCCATAAGTAAAATCTTGCCGTTTTCATGGGTCCAAGTTAAAATTGCTCCTAAGAAAGCTTGTGAAGAGTAGAAGAGGTGGGGGCTTCGGCCGCAGAAGGACCAGCCTGTGCCCGTTCGCGTGGGTGAGCGCTTTGGCGAGCAGCTTTGCCTCCCCCGGCAGTGACCTAAATTCATGTCTTGAACTTCTTCAGCACGTGCGAAGGCCGAAGCAGGTGGGACGCGGTGCCCTATCTTACACTCGAACAGAAAAGGTAACTGCTAGTGACAACTGATGCAGCACGAGGGGAGCAGGGCGACCTGGATCCTCCCTTCCTTGCTTTCCCATCGCCGAGGAGCGCTGCCATGCCCCTTTCAGCACTGGGATTTGCCAGGGGCGGCAGCTGGCGGGTGGTCACCCATTGCACCTTGTGCCGGAGGCAGAGGGCACCCAAGGCCTCACTCTGGGCTCAGGGAGCTGGGGGTAATTAAATTAGGTTGTACTGTACATAGCCCTCGTTAGACAAGTCCCTTTGGGAGACAGAGTAGATAATAATGACACTTATGATGGGTTCGGAGGTGGCCGGTTCAACATCGCCCTTCAAGGTCTCGCTCCCCTTCTCGCCCGTAGAGCTTCGCCGTGCCGGGCGGGTCAGCAGGAGGACCGTGCTGGTCTGGGGCTGGGCCTACGGGGTCCTCCCTGCGGGAACACCCCCAAAGACAAGTGAAAAGCCCCTTCCCTCGAGCGGGCGCCGGCTGGGGACACCCTGTGCTAGTGGCAATGGTGACTACACCTCCGTGCTGATGGCCCGCGGGTTCGGGAAGCTGTCGCGGAGGAGGCCGTGCCGGCTCAGCGTGTAGCCTTGCAGGGTGGCCATGTTGATGGGCGGCCCCATCTCCTTGTAGCACGCGGGGGTGTAGGTGACCCTCTCGCCCCCGTTGCGCACCATGTCGGCAGTCCGGATGTAAAAGGGGGATCCGTAGGGGGAGCAGGTCGGGCAGTAGTTGTGAGCCCCGTGCTGGTTGAGCTCGCTGGGCGGGGGCGCGGGGCTGCCCTGGCCGTCCACCATGCGGGAGCTGCAGGCGTTGCACATGCCGAGGTGTGAGTGCGTGGGGAGGTCGGGCACTTCCTCTTCCTCCTCCTCCTCCTCCTCCTCCTCTTCCTCATCGGAGTCATTTTTCTTGCAGCAGTAGTACTGCAGGAAAGAGAACGGGTTTTATGAGGGGAAGTGGAGCAGCCGGTGGACAGATTCGGCTTCTCAGCCAGCCCTGCCGCTTCCCTGCTCCTCTCATCCCCCTGCCAGAGAAACCCTCCGCGGCTTCTTGCTGCTCTGCTCCATCATTCCCGGGTCCTGAAGCCAGACAAAACCTGGACCTGAGCAAGCTGCAGGAGGCAGCTGCCAGGGAACTCGTCCTCACCCCCCAGCGAGGTTTGCAAGGGGAAGGAATTTCACCCTGCCAGTTGGAAACTGCTCCAAGTAAGCGCTGTGCTTTTCATCACACAGGCATTGCTGCATGGCACAGACTGCACATTAACTTTTAAAGAGCAGGAGGTTGTAGCTAGCTGTTGTTGAAAGCCTCCTCGTTTAATTTACAGGGGGAAAAAAATTATATAAAAATCTCCATCTGGTATTGCAAACCCAGCCAAGCCTGCACCTCAGTTACCAAGTGCTGCAGAGCCTCAAAAGTCTTAGGGGAGTCCCCCTACACCAGGGGCAGGGAAGGACATAATTCTGCAGCACCTGGGGAGATGGGGGGGTTTCAACTCCCTGCCATCACACCAAAAAAAGGCCCTTTTAGACCCCTCCTGTAGCAGCAGCTCAGCATGAGGAACATAGAATCATAGAATATCTAGAGTTGGAAGGGACCCACAAAGATCATCGTCCAACTCCTGGCCCTGCACAGAACAGCCCCAAAAATCCCACCGTGTGCCTGAGAGCGTTGTCCAAACACTTCTTGAGCTCTGGCAGGCCTGGGGCTGTGACCACTGCCCTGGGGAGCCCATTCCAGTGCAAAGTGAGGTTGGCAAAGTGGGGGACACTGACCTGTAGCCTACAGTAGCAGAGCACGGCAATGATGCACAGTAGGATCACCGTTGCAAGGATTCCCCCGGTGATAACAACAGTTCCCGCTGTCATCCGACCGATTCTCCATCAAACTCTGCAAGGTGGGGACACAGGGACACAAAAGTCACCTACCATGGTTTTGTCACCACATCACGGATGTGATGCCCACAAGGCATCCCAAAATAGTGCATCCCCATTCCTCTCTCCCCAGCTGGAAAACTAATATCACCTAATATCATTCTCCTTCTCTTAGCGAGAGGACACAAGATGCAGCATCACATCCCCTTGCTGCCATCACTGCTCTGGCTTGGGATCTTTGGGAAACACCCTGCGATCTGCTGGCAGAGCCTTGCCCCTTAATGAGCCCAAAGGGATGATTTCCACCCTCCCAGCACAAAATCCACCTTCTTCATCAAAACCCTGAAGCAAACCTGTGTCTCCACCAGGAAAATGCAAAGCAGAGCCTTTGGACCCTGCAAGCCTGGCAGTCTGAGCCCAGAAATCACACCCTGGCCTCCTGCCGGGCACCAATGGGTCTAACAGGGGCTTGGCATGAGTCAAGCAGCCCCCACTGCCACCCCTGTGCCACGAGACCCAAGGGATACTTACGTTCAGTGACGGAGGCGTTGGACCTGGAAGAAGTGGAGGGAGAGGTTAGTTGTGGCCTGACAGCACCCCTTGCACCCACCTGCCTTTCCCAGTGTCTCAAGAATTTGCCTTGAATTGGGACCCCACAGGAAGCCCTGCTTTGCCTGCAGGGATGGGGCTCAGCATCTGCCCATGCCCCTGGGAGGCCACATGGGGCAAAAAGCATTTGGGATCCTGCTGCTGGTAATTATTACTATTACTATTATTATTATAATCATCTTTACCTTGAAGCAGGGAAAGGAGACATTTCCCAAGCTCAGAGAAATGCTCCACAGGAGAAGGGCACAGGCCTGCTTAGTCAGCACTTGGCCTTTTCCTCTTTAAAATTAATTACGAGGAAGGTGGATGCATCACTGCAAGTGACCAACGTTTTAGGTGCTGCTGGGACAGATCTCCCCTCCATCCTGCCCAGGGCAGGTGAGCCCCCACATCCCCCCACGACCCCACAGGCACTTACCCAGAAAAGGACAGGCAGGATGTTGTGGTCACGCCGGCCCCGGGGTGGCCGGCCAGGACAGGCAGCTCTGCATGGCCACGGGGAGACACAGCGGCCCTGGGAGGGACAAGGGAAAAAAACCCACTGCTGTCAGCTCATCCCACTGCCCAAGGGCTTTGTTTACCCAGCGTCCCCATCCCCACTGATGCCGCCTCTGTTGCCGCAGCGGGGCTAAATAAATTGCTTTGTTGGGGCAGAAGAGGCGGATGCTGCAAAGGTGGGCAAAGCAAACTGCCAGGAAGGGATGACCCCGCACCTGAAACCTGCCATTCCAGCAGAACTGAGAGAAGTGGGTGCACCCATCTCCTCATCACCCATCACCTCCAGCGGTGCCTCGCTCAGCCGCCTTTCATTACCGGCCCTCGCGTCCCTTGGTGCCTCGGCCAGAGCAGGGCTAATTGATAGGGCCCAAGTGCCAGCCCGCTGCAGCCGAGGAGATCTAATTACCCGCTGGCCACGCGGCCCTAATTAACAGAGAGAGGTGGCAGCTTCCAGGCGAGACCTGCCCACCTCTGCCCTGGCCCCTCACTGCTGCATGTCCCAGCGGACATGACCGTGCAGAACCACCCCCCTCCCCAAAAATCACCCGCCCTCCTCACTGCGCTGTGGTGACTTGCAGGAACCTGCCTGCCACAAATTGATTTCCAGCTCTTGGAAAGTTCCTGTAGGAAGCCAAAAGGCGGGCACGCATTGGATTTCCTCCTCAAGCCGCTCTTGCACACGAAACAAAGGAAAAAAAAAACACAAACCCAGAGAAATCAATAGGCCCATAACCCAGCTAATATCTCCATCCATCAGGAGACCCGGTGCAGAGCTAATAATAGAGACCAACACACTCGGCTCCTGCTCCCTTGTTACCAAACCGCACCCTGAAATGCTGCCAGGAGTGTAGGGGGACACACAGGGAGCCACTGGGGGGGTGACACCTCCCCAGGTGCCTTCCTTAACAGGGAAAAGGTGACAGTGGGTGGTTGGAAAAGGCAAAAGTTGACCTTTGAAGACCCCAGGAGGGACACGCCACGAGTGATGTGGTGATGGATGATGCAGGCGGCCGTTCACATCCAGAAAACTTCATTTCGTGGGAGCTGTGATTTGATTTAGAGCTTGGAGAGCAGCACCCAATTAGCCTGAAGTTTGTAGCGAGCAGGCGGCCTCGGAGAATGACCCCGGGCAGGGAGGGACTGGCCTTGGGGACCCTTTGGTCACCTCTGAGAGCTGAGTGTCCAACTGGTGCTTCCTCAAGAATGGCTGGATTTCCATACACCCCATCTCCAGCATTCCTGTTCCTGGCGTTGCCAGGATCAGCATTTCACCTGCCCCACTCAGAAGCCAGACTCTTCCTTATTAAAATACTGAATGCTAGAGAAAGCCAAAAATGACAGTGAACCAGAAGAGAAGTGCTGCCTTTCCTCATCTCTTTGGAGGGAATGCTTTCAGGGAAGAGAAAGTTTCCTCCCCTCCTCCTCTCCTCCCCTCCAAACCCTGCCCCACCAGGAGCCCAGTAGTTAATTTTCTACCCAGTCTGTGGCTATAAAATAATTTGTGCCTATCAAATAGCCTTCTCTAACCTACTGCTCTCTCCTGCAGGGATGCATAAGGGAATGTAACACCTCCCAGGGAAGGAGCAAGAGCCCCAGTCTCAGAAGTAATTGGGGTCTTGGGAATTATAAGCTAAATAAGCCCAGAAAGGAGAAGGACAACTACAACAGCCTTTCCACAACAGCTCCAGAAGCCACATCCCTGCCACTGGGGATCACCCCACGTCCATTTTTCATCCACCCTCCCCAAACACATCCCAAGCTGCTGGGAAAGGAGCATTTTGGGCTCCACTGCCTCACCTCCACGCAGCCCCACCACTCCATCCCGACAAAAGGCCGTACATTTTTATGGATCCCATAAAAGCCTGGGCTGTACTATGAGCCAAACTGAGCCCTGCAGCTCCTGCTCCCACAGGAGGATGGGATGCAGAAGCATCCCAGGGGAATTGCACAAGCCCAACGTCCGGGGCCACAGTCCCATTTCTCCTTCTGGCTTAAAAAGGGAGCTGAGAGTCATTTAAATATTCACATGTCCCAAGCTGAGTAGATGCCTTGACACTCACTGCTCACTCTCTCCTGGGGAGCTCAGGACAGGGGACGACCCAAGGGTGGTCGTGGGGACACAAACCATCACTGAATAAAATCAGGATTTATAGGAACAGGGCTGCCTCCCTCCCTGCCTCTCGGGGAGTGCTCTGAGACCTCGGCAGCGGTGTCACGCTGTTCCCAGCAGGGCCGGGAGGGGGTGGAGGGAGGGTCCGTGGCCGTATCGAACTCCTCCGGGCAGGCGTGCAGAACTGCTTGCTGCAGAGATACATTTTCTTTAATTGATGTTGCCTCGCAGCGCAAAGTTACGGCCTGAAAAGTGACTCTGGGAACGAGTAGCATCTCAGGCTTCTATATTTATTCCCCTTCAATGACGTCCATAGCACATTTGCACGGTTTGCAAGTCGATGGCGAGATTTTTGCCAGCCGCCAGCACTCTCAGCTCAGCTGAAACACCCCTGTCCTTCCTCACCCTGTGTGTCCCACCAGTCCTGAGCTCGTCCCTGTCACCCACCAAGGGTCAAACCCTCCCACCAGAGCTCAGGAGCAGGCTCAGGACAGGGCAGAGCGTGGTTATTCACGATGAGCATCATGCCGAACCCTGCCACAAGTCCTACCCCAGCCTGGGCTCTGCTCTCCTGGTTTTGCTCTGCAGCTCATGGGATAATTCAATGAAATGTCTGCCTGGTAAATTAGCCCGGCCGCTGCCTCACCAGAATCATCTCCCAGGGCCTAATTGGAAACAAACAGCAGCAGGGGCTGCCTTTTCAAAACAGACTATGGCAGCAAACAACAGGGCAGCTCCCGGGCAGCTGTGACCTGCCCCTGCACGGCCTCAACCCAGCGGGATTCGGGGGGATCAACCCACGACTGCAAACCCCCAGCCACGGTGCCGGAAGGGTGCACAGGGAATGCTGAGCTCATGTAAACTCATTG
This sequence comes from Neopelma chrysocephalum, assembly GCF_003984885.1. NCBI lineage: Eukaryota > Metazoa > Chordata > Aves > Passeriformes > Pipridae > Neopelma > Neopelma chrysocephalum. The sequence goes on along the minus strand of NW_020897761.1, from coordinate 1,728,072 downwards.
CACGTCAGGTGTTCTGTGCTGCATAAGGGGATAAGCCAAGCTGTGGGGGAGCAGAAACAAGGAGACACCACCCCCAAAAGGAGTCAAGCCAGATGAAATTTTACCCAAAGAGTGATGGCAACGTGGGATGCAAGAGGATGCAGGGGGTGGCACCCAGCTGGCAGCCCCCCAGCAGCCCCTCTCTGGTCCCAGGCCTCTTCTCCTGGGCTTCTTGCCCCAGTCACAAACCCCTGGGTCACTGTGAAGCCTTAAAACTTCTAATTAATGAATCAGGTGAGCCTGCTGTTGGTTCTGCAAGAGTTGTATTGGAGTCTGGAGCAGCCTCCACTCCTCCTGTGGACAAAAATCACAGTGGCAGCTGGGAAAACTTTGATTTCAATCTGCTGCAGAGAACTCCAAATAAGGTTTTTCCCAGCAGAAAGGGGCAAGCCATTTCCTCCCTGAGGCTTTTTCCTGCTGTGATGCCTTTGGTGCCTTGAACCACGTGGGGTTTTCCCAGCAGTTTTGCTGCAGCCAACACCCTGTTCCCGGCCACCACAAGGACAGCCAGGTCACAGAGGTGAGCCCTGAGGCTCCAGCGATTCGCAGTCAGTCATCAAAACAGAAAATCCATGACCTGCCTGCAAGCCTGCCCTGCCTTTCCCTCCATCATCCACACCGGTTCCTTGGGGCTCCCACCACCTCCTCCTGGACAAGGCATGGGAAAGACAAAATAACCAACAAGGATCTGAAACCAGCTCTTTTCTCGCAGAAGCTCTGCGGAAAATGCAAGATGTGAATTGCAGTTAACAAAAATCAAGCCCCTTTAACAGTGGAAGCCACCAGCCAACCCCCAGCTCCTGGGTGGGAATGAAGGCCTGTGCTCCTGCTGCTAACGCTGTGCTCCCGACCCACTGAGCCCAGAAGATCCCCTCTCTTGCTGCCAAACTGCCAAAAACCACCTTCTTGCCAACCCAGGTTCGCTGTCTCCCATGCCAGGCCTCATCCTGCTGTGCTGGGAAAACTGCCCTGCCGATGGCAATTGCCTTTGCAGCCACATAGGACCAAGCATCCCCCTCTGATCTCTGTCCAGGTGCAGGAAACCCCAGCCCCAGCTGGCACATCCGCATCCCTCTCCCAGGGAGACCTCCCGGCACTTCTCAGACTTTTGGAGGAAGGGCGGCTTTGCAGCCTGGGACGTCTCGGGTGCGGATTATCCCAGTATCTCGTTACTTGGGCGTCTCATCTGCCCTTTATCTCCTTAAGCGACTATTCAGCCCGTCTCGCCTGCCTGCATGGATTAACTGCAGCCATGTGTACGACAGAGGGACAGGACAGGACTGTCACCCCCATCCTGTTCCCCCCAGCACACACGTACAGCAAAGCCCGTGACTCAGCCAGGGCTACACCTGGATCATAATTACACCTCCTTTGCGGCCCCTCCTCTTTGCAGAGTGGCTTAAAACCCGGGCGAATGACACCTCCCTCCTCATACCCCCAGGCATCTCCTACCCGCTGTGTTTGCTCAGCCCAGTTCGGGAGCCGCGGTGGGTGGGTGCAGACCCAGGAAGGGTGATGTGCAGCCCCGGACACAGGGAAGGTGTCAGACGCGGGACAGCCCACAGTGGGATGCAGATGGGAATATCCTCAGCCTGATCCACATGGCTCATGTCCTGCCGCTGTGCCCAGGGTTCCTCCCGGGCCAGCTCCCAGCAAAAGCCAGGAACGTGTGCCGGGGAGCCACTCCGCTGTGGTCCCAAAATAACCAGGGACAAAACGGGCGGCATCAAGCCAAGTCACACAGAGAAGGGCTTTTGAGATTATCCCGCACGTCAGATCCCCTCGGGCTCTCTGGAGCCAGCCAACACCTGGCCAGTGTCCCTGCCACAGGCAGCATCCCTCCCAGCACCCACATATCCCCCGGGATGAGCAGCGGCAGCAGCAGTGTCCGTGCCGGGAGTGGAGCGAGGCCGTGGCGAGCTGGAATGCTGGGTGTGCCCCAGGTGAGACTGACCCTTGCCAAAAAGCCAGAGAATTTTTCCACACACCTGTGCTAAAGGTTTGGGACTTGTCTGTGGCCACAGCTAGTGGAAAGCCAGAGCCCTGGCTGGATCCTGCCATACCTTGAGGACACAGGCCTGGAGAGCAAGGACTTGGGTCTTATTTGCACCCCATGTCATCCCTGTCACAGTGGTGCCTGGGTGCTTGCAATGTCCAGCACAAGAGATGGATCCTTGTGAGCTCAGAAAGGAGCAGGGAGGGTTATTTGCTTCCACCCTGATGTCACCCTTGGTGCTCTCACACAGCACTGCTGTAGGTGTCCCATGACTGATTTAACCCCTGGTAAAGCACCAACACAGCCCAGGCATCAGCCAGCATTCCCAGTACTTGCCCAGGAAAAAGAGAGATGACACCAGCAAAGCAAAACATGGCAGCAGGAACCTCTTTGAAAGCTCTCAGCCTCCAGCCATTCCACACCCTCAGGTAATGGACCAGGATCCTACTGATCCCACAAGCCTGGAGACTCTCCCCAGCAGCAAGACAGAGCCAGCCTCCCTCTGAGGATGCTCCGCTGTTCATTCCCAGCCCGAGGCAGGCCCCTCCAGAACCCTCATTGCTCCAAATGAAACCTCCAACTCCTCACACCAGCAGGCTCTTGCCATCAGGGCAAGGAGATCAACATCTTAGTGGAATCCCTCCGTTCCCTGGAGGCTGCAAACACACTCCACAGATATCCGATCTTCTCTCCGGTTTGATTTTCTCTCTGCTTTGCCACGGGAAGGTGCAGGCACTGCTCTCCAGTGGGGGACTCAGTGACACCAAATGCAACTTCATCCCAGGCACGCAGTGGAAGAGGAGGATCAATCCTAGCAGAAGCATTGTGCCACACAGTCCAGAGTACCCCTGCAGAGCACCCCCAACAAGATCCAACCGACCACAGCAGCGAGTTTCCCACTAAAGATTTTTTTCATTAATCCAGTTTCCCACCAGATTTCTGTGAAACAATCCCCAGGACAACTTTTTCTCCGAGGCTCCAGTTCGTTATCTCCTTCCTTGCCCTGGATGTCAGTGCCATCTCACCCTTTCCACCTCATTTCCATCACTCCCATGAAAATTCTTTCCCCAGTTTCCTAGTTCCTACCCTCCTCGTCCCAGTTCCTCCCAGCCTGATGTACGAAACAAAACTTGTGCACAACCTTTCCCTGTAGCAGCGAGTTCTGCTCCCAGAGGCAAAGCCCAAGGGAAAAGCTTTGGATGAGGATGGAGCCTCTGTAATCCCATCAGCTGTAGCCGCCCCTGATACGGCACGGGGTGCCGGGGCGGATCCGCCGCGCCTCCACGTCACCCAGTTTATTTGTTTTGCTAAAATAAAACACAAAATAAATTCCCTGCCTCACCCTCGGGTTTAACCCTTGCCCTCCCGCGGCCTGAGGGTTGGAGGCTGCGTGTTTGAGGGATGCTGTTCCTCAGGGACGTGCAGGGGATGTTCCCCCGTGTCCTGCCAGGATCTGCCCTCCCGCCTGTGTCAGTGAAACAGCCGCCACGGAGGGATTCAATTAGCAAAGACATCATTAGGGGTAATTGCACTGTTTACCAGCTAAAAGGAGTGAAGGGAGATTAGCCTTGTGTCTACTCACGAGGAGAGGGGCCACGTCATCCCTTTTGGACCATGAGCTCCCTTTAAATCCCATTTAGAGCCAGGAAAACTACATGGATGTGTGTCAGTGATGCACCACACTTTCTCCTTCATATTTCAGTGCTTGCCTCATATTCTTCTCCCTCAGCCATGGAGCCAGCTGAGATCTCCTCCATCTGCCCACCAGATCCAGATATGGGTTCAACAGGACACAACCATCAGCATCTCTAACAAACCAGGAGCTGAAAAGTGGGGCTGGATACATCTCTTCCCACTTCCAGCCAGGTAGGTGCCCTTCAGTACCAGGGAACAGACAACCCTCGGACTACCACTGCCTCTCCGACAAAAACAACCCTAGGGCTGGTTAGAGTTCAATCCCACTTCCACAGTAGCTGCAAACCTGCATGGTGCTTGGGAAACATCCTTTTTTTTCCAAGAGAAAGGGAGATGGAGGGTGCCATGGCCCAGCCCTAGGGAGGAGGGCGCAGGGAAGTGCAGCCTCTTCCTCCGCATGATGCAAGACCTGCTGCTCCAACTGTCAGCATCCCCCCAGCATGTTCGCTTGGAGTAGAAACAGAGATTTATTTTAATGACTCATTAAAGCCTAATTGCATTCAGGCAGCAAAACAGAGGGAGCAGCCTCCCACGTGCACCAGTACTACAGTCAGGAGGGCTCTCGGAGCCTCTCCGAAAGCGCAAGGCAGACAGACTGTCTCTTTTTGGTGGGGCCAGACAGCGGGACCAGCTGCTGGCTCTGGAGCAGCCTGGCTTCGTGGTTGGGATCCAAAAACAACCCAGAAAAGTCTCTGTCTCTTCATTTGCCTCTGTCTGCCTGACACGACAGCTGCCACCAGCCGCTTATCCCTTTGCTCCAGTGAGGAGACGCAACCTGCCCGGAGCTTGGATGCCCATCTCCAGGGCTTCTGGACAGCAGCTGTTTCAGGGGGTGACCATCTCTCAGCCTTAGAGACATGTGTTTGTAAATGCCCACGTCTTTTAAGGACCCCATAATGAGAGCAGGGTGGGATTTGCACAGCAGCAACCACAGGTCATCCCAGTAGAGAGCTGGACATCGCACAGGGAAGGGATGAGCTGCTCCTCCCGTCCCAAGGACATCCCCAAGGGATGGGGGAGAACCAAGCGGTCGTGCTAAAATCCAGCTTGGAGGGAAAACAGCCCAAACCCCGCCACTGGCAATCCAGGGAAACCCTTGCTACTGACACCACCCTCAGCTACTGAGTCCATGTACCTCACCCTTTCTGGTCAGATTCAGATCCAGTGACAGCCACGTCACCTGTGGGGACAGCAGTTTACAGCTGCTCTGACACCCAGGTATCCCCATCCCCAGGATACACACTGGAAAGCCCATCCTGTGCTTCTCACCCACACAGCCAGAATGAATCCACTGTATTTGACCCACGGCTCTCTCCTCCCAGAAAGCTGCCCCATGCAGAGATGGGAAAGCCACGGGTCCCCTTTCCCGCTGCACAGTTGACACAGCCACAGCACCCACAACAATCCTGACCATGTGCTGTGGGAGGACAGCCCACCTGGGGACAGACACCCCCGGGATAGACAGGGCTCCCCAGCCATAGCTCTGCTTTCCAAGCCACCAGCAATTCATATCTCAGAGCTGGCCCATCCACCAGGATCCCGACCACAGCCCCACGGCTGCACAGACCAGGGAAAGCTGGAGCCACACACTGCTATGAGCCAATGCAGGGGCACAGCACCCGACCCCAACCCTGCTGTTCAGAGTAAATCCAAGCAGAGTCACTGCAGGATCAGGTCAATGACTGACTTTTCCTTAAAACCACGGGAAAATCTCACCTGCAGTTATTTTACAGGGCTAGTCACACTCCTTTCACCCACTGCATCCCAGCTGGAGCGAGGAGGTGCTCTGCAACCAGGCACAGACGGGTCAACTCAGCAGAGCTAAACTCTTTCTTGGATTTCAGACCAGCTATTTTTTTTTCTCGTTGATTTATCACACAGCAGGGACACAGACTCATCCATCACTCAGGATGCTCCATCTCACACTGTTGGATCAGGCAGGAGCGGGGCCAGCCGGGATGGTCACACACACACCCCAACACACACGCCCAGCAAGAAGGAAAAGAAAACCCAAGTGAAGTCTCTAAATGTTTCCCGCAAATGAAGTGTGAAACACGCTTTCAAGAAAACAAGGGTAACGGAGCCACAATAAATATTTCATCCTGGTGGGAAAGCAGCAACGGGGAAAGTCAGGCGGGCAGAGATGCCAGGAGGGATGGGGGGCAGTGGGGATGGAGGCTGGAGACGGAGAAGGGGGAGGCAGCTGGGGTAGGGAACAACAGGAACACCACAGCCTGACCTTATTTCTGTTTGCTGCTTGCCCTGGGGGCTATTGGATTTGAGTCATGACCACAGAGCAGCTCCCTGAAATGGGAGCAGCTCTTGTGTTCCTGTTCGTGCCCATGGCTAAAGTGGGTGATCCTGCTCCAGCTGGGAGCTGAGCTCCTCTGAAAGCCCTGTCCTAATGCTTCCCAGCAGACACACAGAGCTTCCTGGCTCTCCTGTTGGTCCATGCACCCAAAATAGCCCCCAAACGGTCGGAGGATGCTCTGCCTTTCTCCAGAGAGGAGGGTCTGCCAAGTGGAAAAATCCTTCACACCTGATTTTCACCCTGGAAAGGGTCTTTTGTGCTGGAGCAGTGCTGGGCCAAGCTGCCTCTCCTAAGCAGGGCTCTGGAGCTGGCTGTCCTCAGGCCTATGGCCAGGCTGAAATCCAGCACTTTAGGAAGAGACAGATGAGGATTTCACATCCCAGTGGATGCTTTTCCCTCTTGGTTTTTCAACAGGTGAAAAAGCCCTTCCTAGGAAAAGCTTTTTATCCTCCACCTTGGCAAAGTCCAGGTTAGAACCCTTCAGATCCTGCAGGGACAACATCAAATGCCAACCAGCAGCCCCAGTACACCCAGTACCCTCAAAGAGCATCATGGAGGAACTCCATGGTTTAGGCAAGCGAGGGACAAGGCTGGGAGAGGGGAAAAAAAAGCCCCAGAAACACAAGCCTCAATCAGGGTGGAATATTCCACCGCCCCTCAAAAAATCTCTCTGCTGGAGAGACAATCAATAGTACACAAATGAAATTCAGCTGAAAACACTAAATGTTTCCACATGCCCTTTTGGAGGGAATAAAATCCTCCAGGATAACCTTAGGAGAAAACAAAAGCCAGGCGAATAGCTCCAGCGCAGGTCTCCTTTAATTACCACAGCCCGGTGAGAGATAAAACAGAGATCCTTTGGAATAAACAAAAGGATTTGATTTCCTCCACTTCAGCAAAGGCAGCCACCATTTCCGTGGAGAGGTTTGGTAGCGAGGTTGGGGATTTGATGGGCCGTCATGTCCTTGCTAAATGGCAAAGCTTTGGGCTCCCAGAGAGGGAGCAGGAGGCTGAGCCCCAGGCTTGGGACTTTTAGAACTTCAAATGGCTGCAAAGAAGTAGGTTTAGAGACGGGAAAACTCCGTCCTACCCACCCGAGCCGCGGGAAGAGCTCACGGGGACTGAACAAACCCAGCGCAGCACGAAGCCGAACCACACAACCCTGAGAAAATGAGTCAGGACCTTGCACGGCACCACAAACCCGGAGCTTCGCCCGAATGAAGCTGCGGTGCAGGGGCTCGACGCAGCCCCGGGATGCAGGGAGCAGGATGATGCTGGGAGCTGGGTGATGCTGGGACCATCGCCCCCGAGCATCCCAGCCGGTCGTGCCCGGCGCCCCAAGCAGCCCGGGATCCCCTCTTCCCCACCGCAGCCCCAATCCATGCGAGAGCCTTTCCCTGGCCCCGACCCCCCTGGAGAGCCGCGGAGCAGGGGAGGGGGGCGGTGGGATGCCCGAGTCCTACCTGGGTGCCCGGGCCGGGCAGGAGCGGGCGGCGGGTCCGGAGCGCGGCGGCGGCTGGCGGGGCGGGCGCGGACCGGAGGAGGAGGAGGGGAAAGGCAATAATAACAGCGGTAATAATAAATAATAGGAAGAGGAATAATCACCGGAGCGGCGGAGCGGGAGCGCCCAGACGGGTCCGGCCGCGGGGGAGGAGTTTGCCAGGGCCGGAGCTGCCGCCCCCAGCACCGCCCCCGGCCCCACAGTGGGGGAAAGAGGGGAAACACCCTCTCAAAACATGGAGCCTAATCCTCTCCCGCGGGAGCACACACTGGTACTCTCTGGTACCTCCAGGGTACCCCCAAAGCCAAGTCCTGCAGCACTCCAGACATCCCAAAACCACTCCTGCACTCCCCGAGCACCCTCCAGAGTCCCCTGCTGTCCCCTGCCTCGGCCTCACGCTGGGTGTCCAGAGGCTCTGGCTTGATCCATTCACTATGTCCAGGTACCCACACACCTCTGGCCCTGCAAACAGCCAGGAGTAAAACCCCTCACACCGCTACCAGAGGGATGAGCCAGGGCCAGGGGTGGGGATGTCAAGCCTATCCACCGTTTTTCAAACAGGACGACCCTCTCCCCATGACTCCCTGTAAGTCACATCTTTGTTAGCAGACCCAGCGCGAGGTCGGCAGTGCTGCCGCCTCTGCCGCAAGCTCAGCCCATCACTGCATGGCCCCGAGCACATGCTGGCACTAGGGAGGCACACATACCTGAAAGGTGCTGCCCCCAGTAAGTGTTTCCAGCTGCTGGAAAGCTTTGGAGCTCCAAACCAGGAGTTTAAGCTGGAGAAGGTACAGCTTGCAGCTGGCACTGCCTTTGGAAGTGGCGAGCCGCTCACTGCTGCGAGCTACGATAAGGATAATTGAATCTCATGCCTTGCACCACGAGCTGACCGCTGTGAGCATCAACATTACTGTGCCAGGAGAACATGTGTTTGCCTGTTTCTCTCTGATTTCAGTCTCTGTGGGGCACAAGAGCCATGGCAAGGCATTGCAGGGTTGGTGGGATTAATGCAGAACCTCCACTACGGTGAGGCTGTCAAACCTTCCCGTGCCTCAGTTTCCCCGTTTCTAAGCAAGGGACACCATCGATACCTTTCCTCCCTGTAGAGCAAGCTTTAAATCTGGGCAGAAAACACCACTCACCTTCTCCTCTGTCACCCTTGCTGTCCGTCAGGGCACCCCATTGCCTATGGATTCTCTCTCCGTTCTTCCAGCCCAACCCTCAGAGCTCCTCAGTGCTGGTGCCAGAAGCCCGATCCACTGATTTCTCCCTGGGATCCAGCAGCAGAGCTGAGCCGGGAGGAAATGAAGGCTCGTTTGGATGCAAATGGCTCTGTGCCCTTAGCAAAAGGGCAGGATGAATTATGAAATGCAAAGGCGAGATAAGTGGATCCCGTCACAGCACTTACCCTCCGTGCCGCAGGATCCAAGCGCCTGCCGGCTGTGGGATGAAGGGTTGTGTGGCACACAGGAACACCCACACACAGCCCAGGCTGGGGGGAGCCTCCCTATTCCCCTGACAATAACGAAATCCACATTATCCACTCCAGCACATCAGGGGGCTGGCAAATACGGAGAAGCATCGAGGGAGGAAAGCAAGCACGCGGAGCGTTTCTGTGGAGGGTAGTAAAGATGCATTTTCCTCTTAGCTGGGCTTCAGAGCTGCTGGAGGGATGGGAATTAGAGACATCCAGGCGAGCACAGAGGAGGAGGAGGAGGCCAAGAGAAGTGAGAAGGTAATTTCCTGGGCTGCTCTGGGCAGGATGCGAGGAGGTGATGACAGCCCAGAATACAGGGAGAGCCACTTCTCCCCTCGGCAAGCGCTGCCAGAGCCACGGGAAGCATTGTTACAGCTAATTCAGGAACTGACATTTCGCCGTTTCCATGGATGGACATGGAAAAGAGTTTCTTTGGGATTAAGGAGTCACTTGGTTAACACAGAGCTGAGATTCCCCAGATCCAGATCACGCTCCTCCATCACCCCCCGTGGCTCTGGCCCAAAGCAGGCGGGCGCTGCAGGAGATCACAGCAAAGCAAATGTGAAACAGCATCGCTCCAGCGAGCAGGTTATCAGCTCGCCTGATTCCAATGCTGGTCTCATTTTTTCCCCCCTCAAGCTGTCTTTCCTATTGTTGTTTCAATATTCTTTAAAGCAACGCATGGGTGACCAAACAGAACAGAAAAAGGTGGGATTCCCGCTTTGTGGTGGCTCAGAAAAGCTTGGAAACAGGAGCGCCAGATGCTCTGCAACAGGGACAATAAACCCAAAGTTTTGCTTTTCAGTCGATGGGGTTTTAAATAAAACACATGGTTTGGGAGGCTCAGCTGGCATGTTTGCAGTGTTGAGGTTAACACTACCAGCAAATCAAGCAGCAGTTTGATATACAATACTTTTCAAGTTCTTATTTCTGTTTCTTTTGGGGCAAGGGAAACACAAAGCACTTACAAAGCATCCTGCCTCTCTGGCATCTCGGGATCTGCTGCTGCCAGGGCATCACACACAGCTGAGCCTGCCCAAGCCCCAGGTACGCAGGTACCCTGGCAATACAGGGGTCATGAACCTGCCAGATTCTCACTCCCTGCAGCCCTCAGACGTTGCAATACTCACGGGTACTTTGACTTTAAAGATCATAAAAGTATTGCAGCTAAACCTGTATCAGCCCAGGAAGTTTGCGTGGGTTTTATGAAATTTCATCTTTCCAGCACTAAAAAGGATTTCACTGACGAGTTTGACAGCAAAACCATAAAATACTTTTACTTTCTTCTGGTTTCTCTCTGTTGTAAAAAAAGAAAATCTAAGCCCCCGGACTTCACTCCCTCATTCCTTAGGATGAACAAAATGACACAGAGAATCCTCATTTAGGTCCTTCTTTCACAATATCTGCACTTGCAGAACCTCCAGGACTTCCATGTGTGTGCTTACACAGCCACGCTGCAGAGCGTGCTGGAGCCCTCCTGGGTGCCCTTGCCTTGTTAAACCTCACACCCCTTCACTCCAGCACATCCATCATTTCCTTCCTGTTCAGGCCAGCATTTCCACCGGCCCGAAACGCTGATGCTGGAGGACGCTCAGGAGCTGAACCTGCAGCTGCTGGCAGGAGGATTTATTTCGTTCTAAGCTAGATCTTGCTTTTATTTTCATTTTCAGCAGAGCCCAGGGCTGCTATATCAATCAGAAAAAGCCTGACAGTGCAATATTCCATCCCGGCCAGCATTCAGCCTGCTCCTCGCAGATTTGGAGCTCTCTAGTTGCCTTGTGTACACAACATTAGGGCTACTGGGCTGTAAATGGGGACATGGAAAGGAGTTTGGGAGTCAGTCAGAGCACCCCTCAGCCCTCCTGTGTTTCTGCTTGGAGGGTAAGATCATGCATGGAGCTGGTTACAGTGTCTCAGCACAATGCTTTGATACTCATACCACACCTTCATCCCTCTCATCCCCATCCCAGAGCATATGGCCACAGCCTCCCAAGCCTGCCTGCTCCCGGGGGAGGGCTCAGGGGAGCGGAGAGCTAGTGCACAGCTTCCCCCTCCACGGCACATTTCCTGTGCCAGATGTGCATTCATTAGTCATTGTACACCTCGGTGGGTTTGCAGTTGCCTCCACAACTGCTGGAAAACAAGCCCAGCCACACAAGGAACATTCAGCAGGAGGTGACCAGCAGCCCTGACACCTCCACTGTCTGAGGGACATGCTCATCCTGCAACCCAGGGATGCACAACCCCAGATCTGGTACATTCCAGGGAATGTACAGACCCTGCAATGCTGGTGGGCTGGAGAAGAGACCTGCTATATATCTCTTTAATGGGGCAGATGGCTGTTGTCCCCAAGGAGCTGGTCAAGGTAGGCTGCATTCCCAGAAAAAGAATCTTTCTCCATCACTACATCTATCTAGGAACTCCAAGCTGGGTGTTCATGGCCAAGGCTGCCCACACTGCACAGGGACAAGCAGGGACACACAGGGCTGTCTGCGACAGTGGCATCCTGCTGCGCTGGAGGAGAGACAGAACGAGCCTGGGGTAATGTCATTAGCCAGGAGTTGTGCTGTCTCCTTCCCAAACAAAGATAAATATCATTAAAGCTCAGCCCTTGAGTATTTTACATCCAGATCTGCAATGATCCCCCAGGGTGGGGGTTTACAGCTTTGGGCTGCGATTAGGCAGCAGGGTTGTATTAACCCACTGCACTCCCAGAGCACCAACCTGGGAGCAAGAGCCACTTCCTTCCTTGAGCTGGCTCAGCCTCCCCATCCTGGGGGCATGGGAATCAGCTCAGGAGTCCAAGGGGACCAAGGCACAAGGCTTAAAGCTGTGGACGGGAAATCCAGGCAGCCCATGGGTGCTTTATCCATGAGATCCTACATCATGACAGGAACTGTGGATGCACTTTACCTTACCTTGAGATAGTTCAGGTGTGGGGAAAACATCCCATGTTACATTTTGGACTGTTCAGTCAAAAACTAGGACGTTTGCCCCGAGCTGGGTAAACACATCCCTCTGGACTCGTCCTCCCCAGGAGACACAGTGTGAGCCACACAAAGGGAACAGGCTTCCCTCACATGGGGTCTGGGCAAGTTTGGGATGAAAAGGGAGGAAAGGGCAACACTTGGGGCAAAACCACCAGCTGTATCCACTGGGATGTCTCCTGGAATGCTGGTGCCCATGGAAAACTTGGATAAATTAAAAAAACCTGTTGATTTTCATCCCCTTTGCCCAGCACCCTTGAGGAGACAGGGTTTTTCCCAGCCAACATGGGGATCCCACAGGGAAAGTGCTGCCGCTGTCTCCATCACTAGCAGGTGCAGCTCTGGCATGAGCCACATCTTTCCTTTTGCCCTCCCACAAACACAAAGCCTAAATATTTGATGGATCTGAACAGCTTTTCCTGGCTCTGGGGAGGAAATGCTGCACCACGTGAGCAACCTGGGGCTCTCCAGTAAGGAAAAAAAGCCTTTTGGGGTTTCACCTTGCTCTGGTGCCCATGGAAGAGCCCCTGGTTAGGGGAGAGGGGCTGGGGGGAGGTGATGCCAGTCAGCCCTTGTGTGAGCCAGGGATTTCCTTGGTGCATCGATCGGCTGAGGGGTCTCTGTGCCTGCCAAACCACAGCCCTGCTTGGCTTGGCAGAGGCCCATCGATCGCTGTGGGCACGGCCACAGCGCTGGGTTTGTAGGGAAAAACATGCCCTGTGGGATTTGAGGGATTTGGCTCTAAGCAGGGCCAACACCAGGCACAGGGAAAAACCCACCCCAGCACAAGGGAGAGACTGAGTGATGGGAATGGGAAGGAAGGACAGAGCAGAAAATTAACTCCTTCCAGCCAAGTGTGACCTTACCACACGTACACCGACCACTTCTCCGGGCTCATGGTAACAAGCTCTGTGGTTTGGTTGGAGCATCCTCCCAGGGATCACCCACAGGCCATCCATGTGACAGGGCAGCACAGGGCAAATCTACAGGGATGAATCCAGGCTTGTGCTGGCCAGAGACAGCTCAGGAGCCACCAGCAAGGAGCAGTGGGTGCAGAGGTGCTATCCCAACCCAAATCAGCACCCCTAAGCCCCAATACAGGGCAGGGCTGAAACCCCCACTGTGGTGGCAGCCCCTGGAAGGTCTTCTCCTCTCTTTCTTTCAGCACCAGAGCCCTTCCCAACCTCCCTGACTGCAGAGGAGCCTTTCAAAGCCACATTCTGGCCATAATCAGCACAGCAGTGCCTGCCAAACCCCATCACTGGCTGCTCCTGGCTGTGGGCAGATGAGCCCAGCTCTACTCTCCTCCAGCATAGCTGGGAGGGAGATCAGAGAAAATTGAGAAGTTACCCTGATGACCACCCAGCCACCCCCCCCCAGGAACCTGTAAGGCTCCAGATATCTGTATTCCCACCTTTCCTGCTCTTCTTCATGCTCTTGTCATATGTCAGCTCCTTCCCAAGTAGCTGCAAGCCCAGGGGCAGATGGAGCTGCTATGAACAAGCTCAGGAGAGCCAGGATGAGCCAGGCTGCTCCCAAGGCAGCCCCAGCCTTCCTGCAGCACACAGGCCTGGAAATCCTGGGAGGTGCTCATGGGGCATCGGTGGCCAGGACAGGGATGAGTGACAGCACCTTCCTCTCACATTGCCAAGCCGTGCAGTGCACTTTGGGAGGCTGGGAAGGATGTTCAGCCCCAGTTTCTGGCCCATTAGTTTCCCTTCCCGCAATCACCTTCTCCGGCTGCGTTACCCCCGGGTGCACCGGGAGCCGCATGCGGCAGCACGGGGGGGGATGCCCGGCCTCACGCAGCCTGGACACAGCCACACGTGCTGTGGGAGCAGGGGGAGGTCATCCACGGGTTACCAAAATGCAGCTGGAGCAGAGCGTGGGCTGAGGCTGCAGAACCGAAAGGTTTTCAAGCACCCTCAGTGCCTGGGGAGCGGCGCTTGCCACCATCCCAACTCCTCTCCATCCTGCTCCTGAAGTGGCCAGGCCACCAAAATGAGCCGGTCCCACACTCCTTGCAGCCCCTGCAATGTCTGGAAGTGCTGGGGAGAGCAGTGGGGGCAGCTACAGCCCCTAAAGCATCCCTGCCTGCCCGGCCCCTGCCTGCTCCAGCGTAGCCCAGACTTGTCCTCATTTCAGGCTGGGCCTGGCCCCAGAGGTAGCGAGATGATGCCAAACCTCCTAATGGAGCTTGACAGCAGTGGGATTAAAAGCACAAGTGAGATCACAACCCCTCTGCAATCAGCTTCTGCCCTGGAAGAGCCGAATCAGAACAGAAACCTCCTGGCAGTGGGGAGGGGGTGATGAGCCCACACACATGCAGGGTGAGGGCAGCAGGGGTTGGGGGGAACCTCATCCATCCCAAACCCTCCTTGTTTGCCCTGACAAACTCACTGGCAATAGGAAGGAGCCAATTTCCACCCCCCAGGCAGTACCAGTGAAGGGTTTCACCAGCAACAGCCCCAATTCCAACTGGTCCTAAACTCTGGATGCAGAACAGCCCATGCCATGTGCCCCTTCCTCTTGCTGCCTGAGAGCTCAAGGCATCCCACAGCACCCACAGGGACACCTCCTCCCTCTCCTTTGCATGCTCTGGAGTGGTGCCACTGACTCTGGAAACAACATCTGAGCAGGTAGGTCCAAGATGGAGAGGAGATGGGAGAACTCACTTGGATGCAAGTGGGTGCTCAGGAGGACACCCACAGCCCCCATTTCTGTGGGATGGGGTGTGCACAGACCCTTGCAGGCAGCACCAGGCCCAGGAGCACAGCCCTGCTTCAACTAAACGGCAGTACTGACCCATTTCCCAACCCCAGGATGCTCCAGCAGTACTGCTGCCCCAGGTCTCCTTCATACTCCTTCCTGCCAGCAGGAGTATCTCAGCATTTCCCCCAAACCCACCCAAACCGGCCTTTGCAGAGATGAAGTGTTGGTCAGCTTGCGTGACCCATCCCAGGGGTGGCCTCTAAGTCACCCTCCAAAAATCCAGCAAGGCACAAGCACCCTCCCCATCTCTGCTCATCCAAAACCCAGCAGCCAGAGGCTGCTTTCCTGCCTGGCAGTCATTTGCTCCCAGCAAAATGCAAGGGAAAAACAGGTTTTTTTACTGCAAGAAAAAGGGAGCCACTCCAGGGACCAGTGGGAAGAGCTGGCGGGTCTTGGCACAGCACTCAGGCTGAAAAGCTCCAGCTCCAGACCTTATTTTGCAGTGACCTGTACCAAGAATTGGCTTTCCCGTTTTTCTTGCCAAATGGAAAGAAAAAGAAATCCTTCCAGGTCAGAGGAAAGAAAAGCATTTACTCGTGGGTCAAGTGAAACAATCTGATGCAGGGTTGAGTGCACTTTTATCCTCCCCAAACCAGGAAAGGATTCAATTTCCATCTGAAAAAAACCCACATCTAAAAATAAAAGACAAATGTTTTTAGGGTCAGAAGCACTCAATTTTGGTTTTCAAGTCCAAATGATTTGCTCAGTTGAACCCCATGTTCCAGAGCATGGGTTGACTCAAAAGTGCAGGGGGGTGGGGAGGGATGGGTTGATGCATGAATCTGGAAATTTTCAGCCTCGCTGAGATAGCACCAGTCACAGAGACCACCACAGGGCCAGCCTGGGACCTCTGTGTCCCCAGCATTCAGCCTGGGTACCCCAAGCTTCTACCCAGCCCTCCTGCAACCCAGAGCACCGTGAGGGAGGTGTTTGGCCACCTCTGCAGCACTGTGCTCATCCAAAGCGAGCTGTCACCTTCCATCCTCCTCCCCAGCCAAACACTTCCCGACAACCCATTTAGAACTCAAAGCACCCGATTACCACCACGGCCAGGCAGCTGCTTGCAGATGCCAGGAGAAACTCTTCCGTAAACACACCCCTCAAAACAAAATCCCTGCCCAGAGCATCGCTCCTCACCCTTTCCAGACTCACCCACACTCCAGGATCCTTCCTGAGGTGGTCCAAGTCTGGCTCTGCTCTTACATACATGGCCCCAGCCACGGGGACACCACGTTTCCATCACCTGCTTCCCACCACCCCAGTGGGGAGCAGAGCCACCCACCCCAGCTCCATCCACCTGCCAGGGCTGATCCCAGACCCCTGGCATCACCCGAGTCCATTAGTGAGTCCCCTGAGCACACACCTCGCCGGTGTGTTGCTTAACCCCAGCTTTTAGGGAGAGCTGCAAAGCCTTTCAATTTTTAATCTGCTCTAAACATTTTGGTCCTCGCCCCGGGGACTCCCCAGTCGATAACCTCTGCTGGCAGCACAGCTGCCCCAACTACAGGGAAGGGGGAAACCAGGGGCAAAGGAGAGGGAAGCAGCTCCACCCCAAGCTCCTTTGGAGGAGCAGGACCCCTTTACACACACACTTTGGGATGAAGGGCCCCCAGTGTTCCATGGAGATGCTGCTCAGGGAGGATGGGGAAGGCACTCCTGACCCCTTCAGTAGGAAGATGATATCTGCAGAGCACTTTAATCCTTCCATCAGACGCCTCTATGGGGCTGGGTTCCCCCAAAATTGATAAGGTGGTTTACCCTGATGCCTGGCACAGCCACCTCTCCTTCCCCACCGCCTGGCACTGGCACAGCAATGCCCAGGAGCAGGGACATGAATACAGCACCACTTTGCAGTCCCTGAGGCATCTTTCTCTTTTTCCACTGCCTTAGGCAACAAATGTACAAACAAGGGCCTGCTGGGCATGAGGAATGTGAGCCAAACCGCTCTGGGAAGGGAAATGCTGCTCCCTTTCTGCACACGTGTTAAGCTCCCAGTGTCCACACATCCCCTTCCAGACCCCCCCAGCATCTCCTAATCTCCAATTCCTTGGGACAGCCCTCACCAAGCAGCAGCTGGACCCATCCCCAAAGTTCCCTGTTGTACCCCCACCACACCCCAGGCAACGAGTGGGGACAGAGACAGCCCCAGCCAGGAATGGGGGCACTGCTCACTCACCAGTCTTCTTCAGCTCCTCATCTCCCTCACCCTCCCAGACCCCCAGGGAGGAGGAGTTTTAGGTTGCAGGGAGCTGAGCAGCTGAGTGCTGGCCTCGGCTGCCATCTAGCAGTGATCCAGCAGCAGCAAGGACAGGGTGAGGGCCCCTCTGGGTTCCAGCCCCTGCTGCAGCCCAAGGAGGGTGTCTCCTCAGGACACTCCACTCTAGCCCCACAGTTCTCATCTCCCTGAAACCAAACAGGGGTCCTGCAGCAGAGGGGGTGACCCCCGAGCAACATCAGCTCCGTTACAGGGGATGGATGACAAACATGTGCAATGAGCCCCCCAACCCAAACATGACACCAGAGAAGCCAGGAAACCCCTGCACTGGGTTGGACAGCCCCTGCTCTTCACCATTCTGCTTTCACCTCCTTCATCAGCTTTCCCAGTAGTTGCTTTCTAACAAGTCCTACATTTCCTTTTTTTAGCTCTTTCACATCCCAAATCAAAGGCAAAATGCTGAAATTAAAACAACAGAATCATAGAATGGTTTGGGTTGGAAAAGAGCTTTAAAGATCACCTAGTCCAATCAGGCCCTGGAAGGCCCTGAAGCCCTGAGGAACAGTCTAGGGACCAGCAAACCAGCTGAATGCCAGCATTCCTAACCAGGGCCCTTCTGTTTTCACTGCTTTTCTCTGCATTAACAACCTCACACTCATCAGGATTACTTGCCACAGGCACAAAGCTACATAAACATGGCCAACGTCATGCTTCAAGCTTTCTCTTGCTAGATTCTTTACAGATTTTATTTTACATGTGAGATGAGATTCCTGATGCTTTGTATACACGGCATTCAACAAATCACAGCACTTTCTTCTTGAGGAAGGTTTCTTCAGCTCTCCTCAGAGCAAGGAGTGTGTAGAGAATCCGTTTTGTTAAAAACCAATGTCAAAACTGCTCATGCATTGAGGGAGGGAGGGATAAGCAGCCAGTTTCCCTCTCCTAAACTTAAAGGATATATAACACAATGTTACACTTAGATGTTCTCCTGAACCACTATATTAAAGAGCAGTAACTCAGTAGACCACCAGTACAAGAAAATCAAAGTATCTCCCTGAAATTAAAAATACAAACCCAAACTATTTTCCTGAAAGTAAAATTAACACTTATCGCACATGCTGGGCACACCTGAGATGTCAGACCCGAAAAGTTTTTCAAGGGATTAAATGTTTGTGAACAAAAAAAAAAACAAACAACCCAACAGCACGGTCATACAGAGAGCCTGTGCTGCTCCCAGCAGCCTTCCTCGGCAGCAGCTCCAGCTTCTCCCCTCTTCTCACACCTGCCTTCCTAGGCTGGGGAGCCACTGGAAGTGGGCATGGGAAGTGGCCAATTGTGCAGCTGCCAACACTGCAGAGAGTGTGGCAGGAGGGACATGGAGTTTGTGAGGTTGGCTCCACAGAGGCCAGCTCCTGGGAAGGTCTTCATTCTTCATGTTCTCTTCACCTGCAACAGGAAGGACACAGAAAAGAAAGATCAAATCTACACTGGCAAATCCAGGAGCTCCAGTTTAGACTGAAATCCCCTTTGCTGGATGTTACCAGATCACGGCAAGAGGACTTGCTACTGCACACCTATTTGACGAGTTGGACATGGTATAACCCAAGGACCTCTCTCCAGGTCCCCCAGCTGCTCCACCTCCATTTCTCCAGAGGTGGGAAATCAGTAGCTTGTGCCTAGGGAACTCCAAAGAGCTCTGTTCCAAGGCACAAAAATCCATTGCCTTCACCAAGGCACTTAATCCACTCTGTAAATTGAGCAACTCTTGTAGGGGTGTTGTAAATTCTTTCATCATTTGGAAGATGGAAGACAAACACCCACACAGGGACCTCACAGGATTTACAAAACAGTTTAATCCCTTAGGGATGAGAGACTGGGAGACTCAGTATGAAATGAACACAGTATGGAGTGGAGAAACAAAGACTTCTGCATGAAAGCAGCAGAAAGTCTAGAAAAGACAACAAAACCCAGCAATGAAAGAACTAACCCTCAATTCATTTCTTCCCATTAAACAATTAGAAATCCATTTTGCTGCACAAAGGCCAAACCGATGCACTGCATCCAGCCATTTATTACTGTGGCATCTCCAGCCCACAGAAACACCAACATGTCCATCTGTTCCAGCAGCACCAGCCCTAGGATACCCAACAGAGATTGCAAAACTCATGGCATGGTAACAGACTGCTCAGCTTCCTGCTGTGTGACCTCTGACTGACAAATCTACCCATACTGTTAGGGGTGTCCAGCATGAATGGCATTGCCATGAGCAGAACAGCAGGATGTACAGCTTCAGAAAGTTGGGCCTTGCTTCAAAAATCTTTCTATCTGATCAGGGTCATCTTGCCTCATTTCTGCTAGTTGCTTGGAGTAAATAAAGGAGGTATAAAGATCTTCCGCTGACTTGACTAAGACAGCAGGTACGGAGGACTCTCCAAGAGAATGAGGTGTCTGCAAATGTACATTAAAAAAAAAATCAAGAGAGGGTGCAATCAGTGCACAATCAGTTCATTAGCTGCCCTGATCTTTATTATCTCTCAAAATTTACAAAGAACTGGAATGTCAGCAACTGGATGATTAAAAAACCACGCCAACAAAACTACACAACAACAAACCCCTAGTTCCCTTGGCCAAAGGGCAGCTTTTCCTGCACAGCAAGCTGAAAAGAGGGACAGATTACAAGATGCAAAGCACCATGTCTTAGGAAAGAATCAACAGCTGGCTCATCTCTCAGCAGCCCCACGCAGAACCAGTGGTGGCAGTGACAGAGGGAGTTTCTGCAAGGAAGCAGGAACTGAGTCAGAGGAAGCCCCTCTGCATTTTTGGTTAAGAATTCAAATTAAACTTACATTTCAGGGATGGTCACCCACCTCTCAGCCACATGGAGCTGATTTCATGGAACAATAGCTGTGCCACAGCCAAACTCTCACCTGGTCACACACTTCAGCCCCATCCAGCTTTGAGGCTGTTGTTTCACTATCTGCAACCAGAGATTCCTGCTGCAAGCAAAGGTCTGGCTCTGCCAGTTCAGCATTCTCCTGTTCTCCACTGGGCTGAACATACAAGGCCAAAGGATTCAGTTCCTTGAATTCCTAGGAACAAATAAAAAACACACCAGGACAGGAGAAAAGCCCATGTTGTAACCGCCAAAAAGAATTAAAAGGATTCAGCAAACCTCTAGTAGGTTTTATGGAGAAGCACAACACCCACAAGTGAGCTCAAAATCCTTGCAGAAATTGCATTCCTAGGAAAATCAACTCCTCTCCTGCCAGCAGCAAAATTTCTCAGCAATGCCCCTCTCCCCCTCAAAAGTGGACCTACACATGCAAAAAAACCCAATCATAGAATCTAATCCTGCCAAAACATGCATTCTACATCTACTGAAGAAAGCAACAGATAGAAGCACTCCAGGCTGTAAAGCCCAGTTTTCTGCTGAGGTATAAAATCATGGCAGTACCTTTCCAAGGGTTTTCATCATCCACACAGTTCTTACTGAAACTGAGCTGACACAAGCAGATAATGACACAGAGGAGCCTAAAGCATAAATGCCCTCTGCCCTGGCTTACAACTGGAATGCCTGTCCGAGGCACAGCAGGCAATCTACCATGGTTACACTGTCCAACACGGTACCTTTCACTGGCAAAGTAAGAGTTTTTAAAGCAAGACAATTTCCATAACTCAGTTTGCTAATGGCATAACCAACCTTCAGTGCTCAGAGCAAAGAAGGCCAAATAATTTAAGTATCACAGAATTATTAGGGTTGGAAAGGACCTCTGGAGATCATCCAGTCCAACCCCCCTGCCAAAGCAGGGTCACCTGGAACAGGTGACAGGAATGTATCCAGGTGCGTTTGGAATGTCTCCAGAGAGGGAGATTTCACCAACTCCCTTGGCAGCTGTTCCAGTGCTCTGCCACCCTCAACATGAAGTTCTTCCTCATGCTGAGGCAGAACTTCTTGTGTTTTAGTTTATGGCCATTACTCCTCGTCCTGTTCCTGGGCACCACTAAATAGTCTGGCACCATCTTCTTGGAACCTGCCCAGAACTGGACACAGCACTGCAGATGTGGCCTCACTAGGGCTGAGTAGAGGGGCAGGGCCACCTCCCTTGACCTGCTGGCCACATTCTTCCCAATGCACCCCAGAATCCCATTAACCCTCCTAGCCCCAGGGCACACTGCTGGCTCATGGACAACTTGTCATCCACCAACACTCCCATGTCCTTCTCCACAGTGCTGCTGTCCAGGTCAGCCCCCAACCTGGTATTGAGGTTATTCCCCCCCAGGTGAAGGACCCTACAACTGCCCTTGTTGAACCTCATTAGGTTTCTCTCTGCCCAGTTCTCCAGCCTGTCAAGGTCCCCCTGAATGGGAGCACAGCCTTCAGGTGTATCACCCACTCCTCCGCTTTTGTATCATCAGCAAACTTGCTGAAGGTACATTCTATCCCTTCTTCCAGGTCATTGATAAAGATAAGACTGGCCCCACTGTTGATCCCTGGGGAATGCCACTGACTCCAGGACTCCAACCGGATTCTACTCTGCTGATCATGACCCTCAGAGCTCTGCCATTCAGCCAGTTGTTGATCCACCTCACTGCCCATTCACCTAACCCACATTTCCTGAGCTTACCTGCGACAGTGTTATGGGAGACAGAGTCAAAAGTCGAGGTAGACCCCACCCACTGCTCTCCCCTCATCAACCCATCCTGCCGTGTTGTCACAGAAGGTTATCAGATTGGTCAAGCAGGGTTTCCCCTTGGTGAATCCATGCTGACCACTCCTGGTGACCTTTTCTTTTACATGCTTGGTGATGACCTCCAGAATGCCCTTTTCCATCACCTCTCCAGGGATGGAGGTGAGGCTGACCAGCCAGGAGTTTCCTGGGTCCTCCTTCTTGCCCCTTTTGAAGATGGGAGTGTTCCTCACCCAACTGCTCACGATGTAGCACTACTTTAAGTCATACAATAAAATCTAATGAACTTGAGCTCTCATTAATTGGTTGGATGAATCAATTAACACATCTCTTAACAACCTCTCAATTCCATCTCAGTTTGGCCTTATGCTCAGAACACCTGCAGTGATTTTACTTTTCCCTGTTATCTCTACAAGATGTGCGTCAGCTGAATCTGCATCACTACCAAGCTAATCAACTTCTAATCCACTGCCAGAAGACAGTGGAAATAATTTGTTCTGCTAAACCAGAACATCTCTGCTGCATCATCAGATTCCACCTTAACCAAAAAGCAAGCTCTCATCATAGAGTTACACACTGTGGGTTGCAGCAACAAATGGTAAGCTACAGGAAAGCAGGGAATACCAGTTTTGCTCTTCACAAAACTGCTTGCTTCAAGGTAAAGATCTTCCCATTACAGGCACCCAGCCAGGGGTCCTTTCCTTGCCCTTCCTTTCAGCAGCACATGCCTCCCTCCTGACCTGGGAAGGAATGTTCACTCCACAGACATCAGCATATCCCATATCCCTCAAGACAGAGTGGAAGTAGACATCCTCCTTGGTGGATGTGTCACAGAGGAAGAGGTGCAGAATGCCATCCACATATTCATCCACAATGCCCACAAGCTCCTTGAAGCCACAGAGATTCTTGAACAGGAGAGTTGCTGCAGGAGACCATGTACCCTGAAGGAGGAAACAAGGATGTAAAGTTACTATAAACAGACCAATGTCCACCACCTGAGACTTTTCCTGGTGGAGGGCACTTGTCAAAAGGCAACTGAGCCAGGCCAGTGACAAATACAGGAAAGTCAGGCAGATCAGCTTCCCAGCACAGAACTAAACCAAACTACTCCCAAAGCCTGCAATGCTGGGTACACTGGGATTGCCCTTTTACCTTAAATACCCACTTCCAAACACAGTCCAATGGCATTCGCCAGTGATTTTATCAAAACTGCCTAAAATACAGTTGTTTGGTGTTTATTTTATTCTTTTAATTCCTGGAATCATGGGATTTTACAGATGTCAGAAGTATCAGAAGTTATTAAGAAGCTGCTAAGCCTCGCTGCAACGAAAATCGTGATTAACTCTCAAAACCCAGAGGAAACAACTTCTTAAAAGTAGCATCTTTAAAACACACAGAGGCAGGAACTCTGCTCACATGCTTTCCCTTCAGATTGTACTTCTGCTTCTTGACCAAGAGGTTTCCCACCACAGAAGAACTTTATGACCTCTGTAACTCTTTGGCTGGGCTGACTGCACTTAAAGCTCTGTCACTGAAGAGTTTTTTAAAACAGAGGGCTGGAGCTACCAAGGCTTCAGAAGGACTCTGGGGAACTACTGGCAGGGTAAGAAACAGGTCTGCTCAGTAGTTTAACAGTTTCTGCAATAATATAAGCAAGAATGCTCTGATGGTAAGGAAAGCATTGGAAGGGTGATTGCTTGCTGAGCAGAGACTTACCCAGTCATGCTCTGCTGAACACAAAAGTACCAATTCTGCTGTAAATATCAACAGGACCTGAATTCATCCAAATGCCTGCCCTTAGCAGGAGAAAAAGACAACTTCTATTTGGTAACTCTTGTACATATGTCAATACACAAAACTGCATGTGAACATGTACCTCCACAGGTTTTACCCATGCCAAGGAACACGGGATGGCCTGAGCAGGGAGCTTCAAGTACTGCCACCTAAAATACAAAGCAAAGCCATTACTGCAAAAATAGGGAAAAATCAGCAGCAGAGCAGAACTCTCTCCTCTTCTGGGTTTTAATATCAGCTTAGGAATAGAGAGGCATACACTGGATTGTGTGCTTATGACTAAAACCTAACAGCAGCTTTGGAAAACACTCCATATCCAGAGAATGGGCAGAGCAGAAACAGCAGTAACAGCTGCTACCTTACACATTCTCTGGCCCAAGCACATTCCCATCAGAACTCCTTGTGGAGACAAAGCTAGGGACAGAGAGCCATAACTTTTGAACCAAAGAATGCCAACAGCCAGGCATGAAGAAAGGCAAATGAGGGGGAAGATGCAAATATGGAAAATGTGCTGAACTGCAGAGAACAAGTACCTGTGGCACCGCAAACATGTCCCACTTGGACTGATGTCCCTTCAGGAGAATGTTTATATCCATTCATGGAACACAGGAAGGGGGATTAGAGAGCTTGCCCCAAGGTGACAGAAAGCAGCAAGAGGACAGACTGAGGAGTGAAGGCAGAAACAGGAAAGGATTTAGCAGTGTACCCCAGGGGTCAATGCTGGGTCCAGCATTGTTCAGCATCTTCATTATTGACCTGGGCAAGCCTACCCTCAGTCTGCTGATGATACAAAACTGGCAGGAGTGGCTGATACCCCAGAGGGTCAGGCTGCCATCCAGATGCATCTCAACAAGATAGAAATGGGCAGACAGGAACCTCATAAAGTTCAACAAAGTCCTGCACTTGGGGAGGAACACCAGCACACACCAGCACACACCTGGGGCTGGCTGTCTGGAAAGTGGCATTTTTACCATGAGAGCGAGCAAGCACTGGAACAGGTTGCCCAAAGAGGTCATGAAGTCTCCATCCTTGGAAACATTCAGAAACCCTCTTGACAAGGCCTGGGCAGTCTATTCCAGACAGCCCCACCTGAGCAGGGAGCTTGGACAGGATGCCCTCCAGAAGTCTAATCCAACCTCAGCTGTTCTGCCGCCCATGTGTAATTCACTTACTTGAGGAATCTCAGGCAAGACTTTTGGACAATCTGGAGGTGTCCATAATCTGCATAGAACACCTCCACTTCTTGGTCACTGATCACACGGTGGATGATAACACGGTACCACCATTTGGAGACCATCACACAGCAGAGCTGTCCAGGCTGTACTGCAGAGTCAGGCATGATGTATTTATCAGAGACAAGTTTATGTGAGTAAAGGTGTCTGTAAAACATCATAGGGAGAAACTCTGCTTAGCAGGATGCAGGACATGAACAAGAAGAAATACATGGGGCATCAAAAGAATCCTTATTTTTCGAAGTCCCCATGACATGAATTTTCAGGAGTTGTTTCAATAGATCCTTTATATCTCTGTTATCCCACACTTGAACTGCAACAGCAACAAAAAAATTCAGACCCAAACTTCTAACATTTGAATGATATTCTTGGGGTCTGACAAAAAGTTAATTAATGGGGATTAATCAGAGGCTAAATACAGTTATTCTAATAATTAATTTTTTAACATTACCTTTACATGTCATTGTTCTTTATGAACCAAGTTCTGGAGTACTGGCTCAAAGTGCTAGAGATAGAAATAAAAGCTTTAACTGAGCACATTAGCAACAGTAGCACAAGGCAAAGGAATCCTTTAAGATCCTCCCCATAATCTTTCCAGGCTTTTAAAGTCCAGAACAGCCTAAGACTATTTTGCTATTGAACGCACTCACTGCTTGTTAGTTAAGAGGAATGGATAAGCACGATGAGTTTACCAAGTAATGAAGCCAGCACTGACCATCACCAACAGCTGGTGCCCTCTTCCCTCACCACAAACACATCCACCAGCACTGCATTGGCACAACATGCTCCCACCTCATCTCAAACATCAGATCCTGCAGTTTGTAGGATGTTTCCCTGCCACAGATGTGGATGTAGAACTGGGTAGGAGAGACGACAAATTCCACGACGACTCCCACCAAGGACCTTCTCTTCAGAGGTGGTAAACTGCAAAGGCTTCTGTCCTGAACAGCATCTGGGAGGATTCCTTCAGTCAGTGTCAGCTTGTGTGGCAGCAACTGCTGAAAATCTTGAGGCTACAAAGGGATAAGAGGAAAGTGGCACTCAGATGTCTTGTCATACACTGATCACACACAACTGGCCTTTCCAGTAAGTTAAAAAGGATAGTTCTGTTTTCCCAGGGACCTGTGAATAACTGAATATCAGAGAATCCCAACAAATTGCACAAACTTAGATCCAAACTTTCCCTGTGATAGAAGCATTCATTTTCACACTCTCTCTTTTCCTTCCTTCCAGTATAAAGAGGGGTACAACAAAAACACCTTGCTCATATTCCTACAGGGAATAAAGGAGACTAATTGAAGTCACGTCACATATTTAGATAAAAGTAGTAAATTGCTGTTGCCAAAAAGGCAAAGCACAACAAAACAAAAATCTCCACAAACAAACCAAAAAAACAAAACCCAAACCAAATTAAACCCATCTCTTTGCTAGATTTTACTGAAAAGATGTTATTTCTATGCTCTGTGACCACAAAAAAGTACATGACTGAATGAGGAAAACTATCTGAAAGCGACTCAGAAGTGACAGAAGGCATAAATGCATCCCACTTTCACACTAGAGCTATTTCCCAAGGACAAAACCAAACAAAATATACAAGCTTTGTTCTTTTCTTACTCCAGACAGATTTGTATGAGTGAGCTGTTAGCACGGCCGAAAACATTATTTCCTTTGAACTAATGTAGATGGAAACAGTGCATCAGCAATGCAAACTCAACAAAGACAGGAAAAACAGTTATCACCCACTCGAATAAGACTGAAAAATCTACAGATCACTTGTCCATCACTTACTTGTTTGAGGTGATCACCCAAATCTGCTTCTGTTTCCACTGGCTCCCACTTCATCAGAAGTGCTTCCTGGTGGAAGTTTTCTGTCTCACAGACAGGTTCCAAAGGAGGCATCTCATCTGCAAAGATGACATTTTGGCTGTTATTCTTACTGATTGGACTGATGCAGTGTAGCATATTAAGCAAAAAGAGGAAACATCTGAAAACACTGGTGGTGTTTTCCTCATTTCTTGTAGCATTCACAGCCACCACATTCATGAGGATTCACTGTATTAATAAGCTGAAACAAACCAAAACAATTGCTTGCTCTTAAAAGCATGCCAAGTGCTAAAATCCATTGCTAGAATGATGCCAGAATTAATTTTCCCCCGAAAAGCCATGAATTTGTCAGTAACTCTATGTGATTTTTCCACCCTTTACTGTAGGTTTTATGAGAACACTTAAGGTATCTGCAGTCTTGTCTCTTTTATGGAACATTGCAGCTGTGCCTTTCAGGCTAGTGTTGTCTCAAAAAGAATATCAGAAAGGCTTCACCAGCCCACAGAGCAGATGTTCAGAAGATCCTTCTGGTTTTGTTACCTACTGCATGGAATGACTAGAAATTCCAGTCCTACACACACACACACACACACTCAGAAAGTTCATTCTCTGAAGGGGCTAAACATCTCTTCCTTTACCTCACATCAAAAACCAGTGGCAACATGTTGAAAAATTCCAGTTAAACTCTCAGCTACCAAGACAACTGTCTTGTGACAGCTGCTTCTGCAGCACACAACAGCCCTTCTGTGCTAAAACCTGGGGGAACCTGGACTACTACAGCAACTGGAAATACAGCAAGAGCCACCTGAAACGTAGTTGCTTGGCTACAGAGCTTGTAAGAGCCACTACATGCTGTCAGTCAAACACACCCCCTCACCTTGCAGCATCTCTTCTTCCTGCGCCTCACCTTGAGGCACCTCTTTCTGCTCTGCCTCATTTGCCAGGTACTGTCTCAGGACCAGCAAGGAACCCGCCTCTGTCTGCTCAACCACAATGGAATCAGACACACTCCTGAGGGCTTCAAGCACGGAAGAAAATCCGTACTGCCTGTACGGGAACGCCTGGCCAAAGCATTTGAGGAAGGCCTTGTCCAAGTCCTGGAGCAGAACAGGTGAGGAGCTCAGCAGGTCCTGCAGCTCAGCCTTCACTGTCGCTGGCAGGATGGGAGTCCTGGCTCTCAGAGGAGAACGTTGTGGTTTCTTAGAGGGAGAAGCAGCATTTGCCTTCAGATGAGTTCTCTTCCATGCCTTAGTACCTGTCCTTCCCTTCTGGCAGGCAACCAGCTTGGCAATGCCTTTGGTGGAGTCATCTGCAATGGCTACAACAGAATGAAATAAACACACAACCAAAAACAATGAACTACTAAAAGCTCTGCACTGGCAAAGCTCCTCTTCATTCCTTTCTTTCCTCTCTCCCCCCTCTTTTCAGAAGCAGGTGTTTTCTTCAAAAGCAATCAAACTAAATCATGGCTGATTTCCAGCAGCAAACTGACTAAAACCCTTTTTAGAAGCCAACAGCTAGTCTGCATCCTCATCTCTATAAACTCACACCAGGTAGGAAGGCAGGCCAAATTCTTGGATGCAGGGTCACAAAAAACCTGCTGAGAGTTTTGCTGGGAAAGCAGAATCACAGTAAACTCCCACTACAGAGCACTCCCCTGCCCAGGCAAGGTCTCCCTGGAGAGCAGCCCAGGTCTTTTCCACGCTTCTAAACAACTTTTTCTGGTCTTAACTGTAGCACTCAAAAAGCCCCCAACCATTTCACCCTTCCCAATCAACTCTTTGCACCTACCATTGTTTTCTACAACCCCTCTCCAAAGAAAATGAAAAAGGTTCTTTGATACAGACTAAACTTCCCACGGAATCAGGTAGGGAAACATTTATAACTTCTTTTGAGAGGACCCATACCTGGTTTTGGCTTCTGCTCTACTCTGCATTTACAGGAAAAGTGATGCTTACCAGCTCTAGTGTACCCATAGGAAATGTTACCTCAGTTTCTAAACTAAGTGTAGAATGTAAAAATGTACAAAAACAACTAGAAGTCTGGGTGATTTTCTCAGAAGGAAGGAAAGTGTTAAAAGGCAGATCAAAACTGGGGAAGAAACATCAAAGACAAGAAGTTAACCAGAGATGAATGAGAAACAGGCATGTGACACAGGGCATCGCTTCACACCAGTATGAGGTTCCAAACAACTCCTCCACCCAACAAAACCTCACCTTTGAGGATAAGGGTGCCATTCTTACAAAAAGAGACTCGGACAACTTCAGGCATATGTCTCACCAGCTCCAAGGTGGACTGGAAGCCCAGGTCTTGGAGGGGCAGAGGTTTGCACACCATGGCCATGTACTGCTCCTCCAGCTCTGCTGGCGTCAGGCCCTCCTTGGCAGCTATCAGCATCGCTCTCACCTCCTTCTTCAGCAGCTCCATGAGCTGTGCCTGCTTCGCCGTGTCTGTGCTAAAGGGGAAACGCAAGCCAGCAGATGACAACTTGCACCACAGCAGCTGCTCAAAACCAGGTGGAATTCTGACTCGCTCCCACCGAGAGCTGGACAGGGGAGCGGGCAGCAAGTTCACCAACCCCACTACCTACCAACCCCCGCATTCACTCGCCAGCGCCCCTGGAGTTTAGAGCACCCCTAAACTCCTGCCCTCCACAATCCCTGCCGCTCCAGAGACCCTGCGCCCTCAAACTGCTGCCCGAGGAACTCCCCACCGATTCCGAGGGGCTCGGTGTTCCTCATAGTGCTCTCTTGTGCCCCTCAGCCTAGGGGTTCGCCCCCAGCCTCACAGGGTCGCTGTCCCGCACAGTCATCCCTGAGCCCCATCCCGGGGCACCCGCCGCCCTCCCGTGGGTCCCACACTCACGACGCCATCGCTCCCTCCTCCCAGCGCGCGTGCGCGCCGCCCTTCCCGCCTTTACGGGGCGCGAGGGCGGGGCGGGGTCTCCCCCCCCCCCCCCCCCCCCCGACGCCATTGCGGAGCGGCTGAGGGGGAGCGGCTGCCGCTCCCTCGGCCCTGAGGCGGGAGGGGATTCCACCTGCGCGGAGGAGCTGCCCCCGCCTTCTGGAAAAAAAAAAAGGTAAAAAAACCCACGTGAAGTGTCGCAGAACTGCAGGATTGATCGGGTTGGAAAAGACCTCACGAGATCATCGGGTCCAACCTGTGGCCAAACACCACCTTGTCAATCAGAGGATGGCACTGAGCGCCACACCCAGTCTTTGCTTAAACACCTCCAGGGATGGCGACTCCACCACCTCCCGTGAGCAGCCTGTTCCAATGTTTAATCACCCTTTCTGCGAAGAAATTCTTCCTAATGTCCAACTTAAACCTCCCCTGGCCCAGTTTAGGACTATGTCCGCTTGTCCTATCCCTGGTTGCCTGAGGGAAAGCACTAACCCCTACCTGGCTACGACCTCTTTTCAGGTGGTTGTAGAGAACGAGAAGGCCCCCCCTGAGCCTCCTTTTCCCCAGGCTGAGCCCCCTCAGCTCCCTCAGCCACTTCTCGTCAGACTGGTGCTCCATACCCTTCCCCAGCTCCATTGCCTTTTTCTGGACTTGTTCCAGCACCTCAGTGTCCCACTGTTATTAAGAGGAGTCTTGTATTTTGCAAGAAGAGTTTTGTATTGTAAGGAGTCTTGTATTTTTTGTCTCATCTGAGTGGAAAATCCACAGTGGAGACACTGACTTTCCCAAGGCCACAGAGTGTGGTAAAGCATGGTGTAATGCCTGTTTCCTAAGGGCTTACAGACTTCCCTCTCAATAGCACAGCTGATTTCCACACAGGAATACATTTCAGAATAAAACAGGAGCTGAAGCTGCAGATTTTGGGACTGCAAAGGTTGCAAACCCATCAGCAAGTGCTCCCAGAGCACGTCCCCTGTTTCAAGGGAGCAGCCAAAAACATCCCCCAGGGATGGTGGAGTCGGGACCCACTGGTTGAATAAAACATCAAACAAAACCAGCAAGTTGCAGGTTTGGAGGTGTTAAATATGCCACGGTGCTTTTGACGAGATACCCACAGGAATCCAAAACCAGACCTGAGCTGCTGCTTGCTGCTGCTCCTTAAAACACCACCTGCCCTTTCAGCAGCTGGAGATCATCTCCACCCATCCCATGTTGCCCAAATGATAAACATCAAGTGCAAAAGGTTTCTGGAGCACTTCCAAAGTATATACACTGTATAAATTTATTAATTACACCCCATTTACACTGAACTTTTCTCCTGCCTTTAGCCCTCTCCATCCATCACTTCCCTGGTGACTTGCTGACAAGGCACCCAGCATGTCAGAGCACAGAAAGCAGGCAGCTGGTGCTCCTGCCCTCCCTGCTTGCAATATCCTGACTCCATGTGGGCCCACAAGTCTCCAATAAAACAGGAATCTGTGAAAAAACAAGAGCAGCACATCCTCAGCCAGCTTCCCAGCTCCCTCCAGCTACTCCTCCACACTACAGACCGGGAATCCCCAAGCTCAGCACTGCCCTGCCTTATGTCCCAGCTGTGTCTTGCCTGCAGTATGATTTCTAGCCAGGTGCTGGTTTCTTTAATACAGTCAGTGACTTTAAAACATGTCAAAAGTGTTTTAAACACTTCAAAAGTGTTTTAAACCTTCTTCCAGAGGTTTCTGCAGATGTCACCACAGGCTGAGCAGCGTGAAAAGAGAAGGCTCCTACATTTGTTCTGCCACGCTCCTTCTGTGAAAAACTAGGAAGGCATTTAGGCACGAACTCTTTTGGCAATTTAGATTCAACAGCTCTATCCCAGGAATGGCCACTATGCTTTGCATCCTTTCAGGAAAGTTCATGGCTGAACTGGACCCCACCCTGCTAAAATGTGAGGTGATCCTGGAGAGAAGGAGTTTGCTGCCAGTGTCCCTCCAAAGGGAGAGGGACTGGAGAGCAGAGCAGTGTGAGATGCTATTCACCCAGACATTTGCTGCAACACCCACTCCAAACACTCCTGAGTAAGCCACTGTTCTCACCAGCAAAGGTTTTTCACCCTGGTGTTCTGGGCCACTCTCACCATTTGAGGTCTTTGGGGCCACACACCTGACAGTTACTTTCAGATTGCTTTTCAACAACTTTGCAGAAATCATCTACTAAAATCATCTGAGTGCTTCTGATTGTATTTTATTCCCAAAAGCAGGACGCAAACAGAATGTCCTCCTGGGGTCCACCGTGTTCAGCTTTAACCTTCCTTCCCATCTCCACAGGGTGTGATGAGAGCCGAGCAGCTGGAAACACCTTGCTCACTTCACTGTCCATTACAGCTGACAAGCCCCGATGAACTTGAAACGAGCCTCCTTGATGTGACACCTCCCCTTCTCTCCTCCCCTGCCTGTGGCAATAAATTCAAGCACGTACTCTTTCCGCTCCCCCAGGCAGCTGTGGGTCCCTTGGCACAGATGAGGATGGATAAGAGGGCTCGGAGCTCTTCCAGGGAGTCTCATAGAAGACGTAGAGAGTCTCCGGGTACGCAGAGCAAACGAGAGAAGAGGGAGAGCAGCAGAGAAAGCAGCAAAGGAAGGGGAGACATAAAGCAGGAGAAAGCAAAGGAGACCAAGAGCACTGTGGGGACTGATGGCAGGGTGCACACCTCCACGGTGGTGGATGTGGATGAGGTGGTGTCTGAGGAAGAAATGGAGGCGATGGCATTGCTGGACAGCGAGCAGCAAGAGGAAGGTACGGTTTATAAGAAGGGAAGGGCTTGGGAAAGTGTTGGCTCGTTGATGCTGTGTGGGTCACAGTATGACTGCTCTCTGCACGGTGTCATCACAGATGTGGTTATCCTCAGGACAAAATATGGGAGACTCCAGCCAGCCTCCCAGCTCTGTTCTCTTCCTTTTCTCTTACCCTTCTTCAGGTGGACAGCATTAGCCTTAATGCCAGTTCACAGCCCAAAAGACCTCACTGCAGGGAGGAACTACCCTTAAGGTCCACACTCGCAGCTGCCCTTCTGGATAATCTTTAAGAGCAGCTCCACATGTTTGTTAGGCAGATTCCCAGCCTGCCATGATAGAAGGGAGCATCATGAATCTTTTGGCAAGGTGTCTGGGCCTCTTTGGACCCAGCATCACCAGGGCATGGCAGACGTGTATTACAGGAGCCAGCATCACTTGTGCACTCCCATGCCAGCAACTCTGCTGCCCTAGAGTGACACAAAGGTTCAGATGTGCTCCTGACTCTCTGTCAACTAGTTTTGCACAACCATGTCTTTCTGCCTCAGTTACAGGAATCACTCACTAGCTAGTGAGTGGTGCTGTGGAGCTCTAGTGATTATGCAGGTTCTTGGGATCTGAAGCTCTCTCAGGACCTGGTGGTTCTGCAGAGACCTCCAAAGGCAGAGGGGCAGGGATGGAAGGGCTAGAAGGGATTCAAAATGGGAGGGATGCCAACTTCACTGCTGGAAATCACGGTCCACTCTCTGGCTTTTAGTACATCCAGGAGTAATATGTCAATTTTCATGCCATACCTGCTGAATTTTACTTCAGACAGGAGCACAACAAAGGGCAGCCAAAGCAAGATGATCCACACTCCCTTTGGGGAGATGTAGCAGGTAGTATTCATCTGGGGCTGATCACCCCAGTCAGCCCCCAGCACCTTGGTGTGACTGCTGTAGAGCACAGGGAGAGTTCAGTGGCATCAGTGGCTTTATCCCGCTGCATTAGGGAGATGAGATGCAACTAAAATCCTATTCCAAAGCAACATGAAATACCCTGATAGGGAAGAGCACTTCAGGCTGTGTATGTTGAAAGCTCTCTCTTATTTACAGTCTTTACTTTTAGCTCATCTTTCCAGATTAGTTTCAGGAATCCCAGCTCAGCCAAGTTGCCCATTCCAAGCCTTTCAACACTGCTTGGTAGCCCCAATTCTTCAAGAGAAAGGTTGCTCTCTAGTCAAGCAACTATGGAGAAGCATGGCTCAGTTTTGTCAGTAAAGTGGAGACAAAATCTGCCCCTCCATCCTCACAGCTCCTGGCCACCTGGACCAGGCAGTGTTCCTTAACTCACCTCCAGAGAGTGACAAGTGATTCGCATCCACCAAGTCCAGGCAAAGGACAACACTGAAGCTTGTGTGTGCAGGCACTTGTCAGACTATCAGTATTTTGGGAGCAGTCCTCTCCTAACACAGTCATGTTGGATTTCTCCCTAGGTGTAAAGTCTCCAGGTCTGGGCATCTGTGAGTGGCTTCTGACCATCCTGTCTTTCCTGTTCATCATAATGACCTTCCCCATTTCTGTCTGGTTCTGCATGAAGGTAAGAATAGCCATGGAGCCTCTCTCAGTATCTGGTGTCTGATGTGGATGTCACACACTGATTCAGCATGTGTCAGACATGAGCATAAAGCTTTTTTGGTCTAAGGCCCTATTTACACCTCTTCAACTCATTATTACTTTTAATTTATCTTTTATCACATGTTGCTACAGCACAGGGCTGCACAGGGGTCCAACCACTGCCTATCAAATACTCCTGTTGCAATATCAGCAGACAGGGGCTTAGGTGTCTCTTTTTTAAAACAAATTGCAAGTTTATTCACTTTCAAATATAATCCTCAGCCTACTCAGGCCAGAGAGGGCTGCATTGCAACAGCTGGGTAAATGGGTTTTGAATTAAAAATGTTAAGAGAGATTGATCTCACAGCTAATAGCAGATTTTCCCTCTTCCTCTAATTTTTGTCAGATTTATAGCATGGTTACAAGTAGGCATATTTTGATTCCCACTTCTCAGGAAATTTCACATGCATCTTTTTACCAACAAGAATTTCAGTATTACGGCTCAGCTCTTACACCCATGAGCACATGCACACATGGTTCCCATGGGGGGAAACAACCAACATGGAAAATTTTAACTTCCTTTAATTTTAAAATTTTAATTTTAAAATTTTAACTTCCTTTAATTTAAGGAATCAAGATGCTGGCCTCATCCTGGGGAACCCTGGGTGGGTCTAGCATGGGCTGCTCTCACTAGATCTTGGGCTGTCACAGGGATGCTCACACACAAGCTCAGCCAGCAATGCTGGGCAAAGGGACTCAGAGACAAGTGATACCACTAGTTCATACCTGCTGAAATCCTCCCTTTGCAGGGCTTTTCCAGAACAGACTCCCTCCCATGCCTCTGAAGCTGCTTTTCCCAGTCCTGCTTCTTCCTCTCCAGCCTCCCTTTTGTTTCCCTCTGCAGGTAGTGCGTGAGTATGAGAGAGCCATTGTTTTCAGACTTGGGCATCTCCTTCCTGGCAGAGCCAAAGGACCTGGTAAGGTGTTTACTCAGCTCCCCACAGCCATGTTGCTCCTCTTTTTCATGCTCTACCAAAGCTCACATGCTGGTGTCCTCCAAGCAGACATGGCCAGACAGGAGATGGGATGTTTTTGTTCCCTTCCTCTTAAGGGCTTTTCCCCATCACAGAAGCAGCCTCAGAATTTGAGCCCATATATTGCTGTTCCTTTGTGGTTCTGCATGCCAAACCCTCCCCTGTTTTCCAGAGCAGGAGAGGCAATTTCTGTGGTTCTGATGATCGTCAGCTGCCTTTCTCTTCCTCCCACAGGCCTTTTCTTTTTCCTTCCCTGTCTGGACACATATCACAAGATAGACCTCCGCCTCAAAACCCTAGAGATCCCCTTCCATCAGGTATGGCTGATACCCCCCTCTATATTAATTTTGGTATCTCTTTAATGTTAGATCTTTTGCTTCCAGCCTTCATCCTTGCAAAGAAAAGTTTGAAAAAACCATCACAAAGTAACCTCTGAGATCCAGAGCATATATAGTTTGCCCAAGATCAGTCAGTATCAGAGGTGGAAGCTACAGTGACTTAACCATCCAGTTAGTCCTCATCATTCTCTCAATTGTGTGCTTTCCTGTGCTACCTTAGAACTGCCAGAACCAGCTCCATGTCTTCTTCTTAGGTGGTGACCAAAGACATGGTTACTTTGGAGATAGATGCTGTCTGCTATTACCGGTTGGAGAATGCCTCTCTTCTCCTCACCACCCTGACCAGCATCTCCAGTGCCATCCAGCTGCTGGTGCAGACCACCACGAAGCGCCTCCTGGCACATCAAGCCTTCTCTGAGCTTCTGCTGGAGAGGAAAAACATTAGCCAGGAGATCAAGGTGCTTCCACGGGGAGGGGGACAGCAGAGCAAGGGGTGAATTGAGGCTCCACAAAGAAGCTCATTCGGGTGGTCAGTCCCTCAGTCACAGACACTGCTTTGAAGAAGGATTCCAGACTTGGAATCACTGGGGACTCCAGTTAAATCATCCCAAACCCCCAGAGTAAACACAAATTGGAAGTGAGGGCAGTAATTTAATTTCTGAGGGGTCTTGCACAACAGCATACAAAACCTGATAAATCTGCCTCACAGTCCTGCAATTAATGTCCCTGCCTTGTCTTACTCCCT
Organism: Neopelma chrysocephalum; assembly: GCF_003984885.1. Lineage (NCBI taxonomy): Eukaryota > Metazoa > Chordata > Aves > Passeriformes > Pipridae > Neopelma > Neopelma chrysocephalum. The sequence goes on along the minus strand of NW_020897761.1, from coordinate 1,692,154 downwards.
GTAAGGAGCCTAGGCCAGGGCCGCTGTTCTCCCCATGCTCTAAAAATATTCCTCTTCACAGGTGGCTTTGGATGCAGTCACGGGCTGCTGGGGGATCAAAGTGGAGAGAGTAGAAATGTAGGTAGGAAATGCTGGTAGAAGGGAATTCCCTGGTCCTTTGCAAGAACCCATCCTACTCGCTCCTGCTTGCTTCTCTTCCTGCTTTGCCTCTGTCTCTCTCCCTGCAGCTATTCTGCAGAGGGTAGAGCCTTACCTCTCACCTTCCTATTTTCCCTGCCCCTTTCAGCCTCACATAAAACTTCCACATGTCAGACTGTTCTTGCTCCTGCACTGACAGCTGGGGCAGGATCCTTAGCTGGGATCTCATCACCATTTCACTGCTGCTGCAGGCAGAGTTTGCACCCAATTCTGGTAGCCCACGAGGTGCAGGAGGCACTGAACTCTCCATGTCCCACTAGATCAAAGGCCCCAGGGTCTTTGAGAGGGGTGGGCTCATCACTCAGAAGTCTGTGCACAAAGGTGGGACTCACTCATCGTGTACAGGGACATGGAAGAGAGAGCCAAGCAGTGAATGAATAAATCTGTGAACAGATCATTCCTGTGCCTGTCTTGAGAGCAGTCTCCCAGTGGAGTCTCTGCTGTCTCACAGAGTGAGCTTAAAGTTTGAGCCTCAGAGGTACAGAGAGATGTCTCTCTGCTGCCTAGTGATCGTGCAGTCCTGGTCACTACAAAACCAGGCTCAAAGAGAAGGATGGGAATGGAGGTAGAAATCTAAAGTCAGGCACACAAAGAGGAAGAGCCAGAGAGCAAAGAACATAAAAGAATACTCTGCAGAGACTGACTGATGAGCCCGTTCCAAGCTTCAGATTGACCATCCAGTGCTGCCAGGAGAGCCAAGAGCCCAGCTAATCCCTGTCCTTTCCTGCCACAGCAACAACATACAGCTGCCTGCTGAGCTCCGGCAGTCCCTGGCCGTGGAAGCAGAGGCCCAGAGACAAGCCAAAGTGCGGGTATGCCAACTCTGAATACTTCTCATCTCCTTCCAAAGCATTCCTCCTTCCTTTCCCAGCCCTGATTTGAGGTCCCTGGGACATGCCACACGAACACATGGCTCTGGGAAGATATGTTTCCTTTAATTCCTGTTCAAGAGCTGGGTCTAGCAAGGGGAGCCCAAGTGTGACCTCTGATGGGCCCAGTAAAAACACATTAGCCATGAGCTCCTAAACTTTTGGCAGCATCAAGAGGTCTAGTACATGCTGTGATCTTCAAAGAGCAGGAATGTTATAATCACACTGGCCCTGGGAATTTCACTGTGCCACCTCACTGCCAGTCGCAGAACTCCCTCACTCCCCTCACTCACAGAAACCTCCTTTCTTCCCCTGCTTGGCAGGTGATCGCTGCAGAGGGGGAAAAGGCAGCTTCCGAGTCCCTGCGGATGGCAGCTGAGATCCTGTCCAGTGCCCCTGCTGCTGCTCAGCTCCGTTACCTCCACGCACTGCACTCCCTCACTGCAGAGAAACCCGCTGCTTTCATCTTGCCCTTCCCTCTGGATGCCATGAACCTGGTCTCTCCGGCTGCCCACAGCCCTGCGGCCATGAGCAGCCTCCTCCCAGACACCACAAAGCTCCCAGAAAGCCTGAAAGACAAGAAGGACTCCCCCATGCTCTGAGAGCTGTCCCAGAAATGGCTCCCACACTGCTCCTGGTCAATCCTGCTCAAAGAGGAGCAAGAGGGCTGGCTTATTGGCAGCCCACATCATGTCCTGGTCTGGAGGCAGGAGGGGAGGCAGCCCAGGCCTGCAATATAAAGTGGATTGTATGTGGAAAAAGCCTCTACTTGTTTTGGAAAGTTAAAAATAAGGAGCAGGCCTGGCAGGTGTGTGAGCAGGGGGTCAGGGGAAGGGGGGTGTCATCCCTTCCCCATCACAGGGCCACATGCATCGTGACACCTTAGAGCCTGGCCCCCACAGTCTGATCCATTTTATCCCATCACCTTGGCAGGAAGGACAGAAATACATTCTATGTATTTAGATGCCCCCCACCCCCAAACCAAACAGCTGGGCAGGTGGGAGTGGGAGCCTGGAAATCCATGGGGGAACAGGAAGGGGCTCAGCACTCAGGCAGGATGGTGGGTGCCTCCAGCCTCGTCCTGCGAGGAGGGAACAAGCTGGGAATGAGCTGGGTCTGTGGTGCCGTCCTGGATTTGGGATTTCAGTCACCACCCACACGCAAATACATCCACACACGAGCAAACAAGATGTTTAGCCCTAACTTTAAAGTAGGAGGAAAAGTAAAAGGAGGAAAGGGCAGCGCTTCCCTGCCCGGCACATCCGCTGTGCAGAGGAGAGGCAGGCTGTGCTGCTGCTCGCTTCCACAGGGTGGTGAGGCAGGACAACGTCTGAGCTCACGGGCACCTAAAAGCGTTAAGGTGACCCGTTTAACCAACGCCCACTGAGCTGACGAGGGGGAATCCGGCACCACTGGGAAGAGCCAGCTGAGAGCCTTGGGAACTGCAACACTTGCCTGCTGCAGCTGCCTGAGAGACACAGGCACAGAGAAGGGACAGAGTTCTCAATACTCCTATAAGCCTCAAAACTCTGATATATCTTTCCTGACTGAGGCCGTTAGAAATTACCAGGGACCTACAGACATTGCAGTCCTTCCCCTTGGCAAAGATCTGGAGCACTGTCAAATGAAATACCCCTGCACTCACTTGGTCTGGTCCTGGTGCCCTTTGGGTGGGTGTCAGCTCTGCTCCTGACTTTTTACTGGACCTACAGTGTCTCCCCTGGCTTCAAAGCAGACCTTTCTGCACAGCCATTCCCAGCACCAGCGTCCTGCTGCTGGTAGAGGCCAAGACAGAGAGCACTTTCTCCCAGTTGCCCCCAAATTGTTGCCATCATGCATTTGCCTAGCAGGGGTTACCTAGCCACTTGCTCACTCTTGAATTTTCCCTTATCCACAGCTGCTGGTAACACCCACAGCTGCTGGTAACACTCACAGCTCCCATAATACTCATTCTACAAGTATTTGCCAGCCCTTTTACAGCACAAACACCTGGCCAACCAGCTCCCTTACAAGTGGCTGGGAAGTGGGAAAAATCCACCTGTGAACTTCTTGGTGATCACACAAGCACCGGAGCTCCAGGTGTAACCTCACATCTACATCACTCTGCCACTGTAACCCTCTCAGGAGAGGGTGGCAGGATGGCTCCTGTGCCTGTAATAGATCTCAGTGGTGATCTGCTCATGGAAAACTAGCTCTAGGAAGTCAAACAGCTCTGTCATCTCCTGCTAGGGAACATGAATTGTGCGGTTACTCCTCTAAAGCTGCTTCTGGTTATTTCTCATGCTGCTGGAAAAGGCCTCTCTTTCCCAACCTCGGGCAAAGGGGTATAATACTACACAGAGTGAGCTGCAGCTGATCCTTTCTCTGAACACTTCTCTGGCTGCTTTTCTAACTCCATGTAAAATGATCCATCCAGACCAAGATTCTTAGCACATCAAAGACCAACACCTTTACAGATAATGTCTCAAAGGAACAGCACTTAGCCCGAGAACAGTGTCAAGCCACACGCAGTAGTTTGTCAGGGCACACAGATTACCCTGTTGGCACTTGTATCTGCAGAGGCCAGGCACAGCTTTTTTCAAACATTTAACTTTTCTGCAGTTACAAGAAGGCAAATTATAGCTAAGAACATCCTCAGTTCCAAAAAGCATGTCTTGTTCCAGCAGGATCTTCTCTCTTTTACATACACAGAGCTGGCAGAAACTTGTCATTTTACCTTCAGGAGATATTATGTTCAAAAAAACTTGCAGAACATCATTTAAAAATGTAGTTAAGGGTTAGTGATATGTTTCCAAAAGAGAATTTACTCTGAGGGAGTTGGCAAGGATTGTCTGAGCTGATGGGATTCCTGACAGTTTCACTGCCTGCTCTTCCAAGCTGAGAATGGGTCAAATTGCAGAGTCATCCCAATTTTTGTGCATTTTCTTCCTAACCAGTCAGGCAGCTGGTATTTGGATCATCTGAAATCCAGAAGATGAAGGAGGTACTCATTATCAGATAGACAACCAGGCTATGCTGGCACTGAGGAAAAAAAACCTTGAGAGGAGAGGGAAGAGGTACAAACAACTTACTTGCATGATCCAAAAGGGATGAGGCAGAAGGAGATAAAGCAGCAAGAAGTGATTGATGAGCACAAACAGAAGGGGCACAGGCAAGAGAGATGTGGGGAGGAGAAAGTTGAGGTAGCAGTGGTATTATAGGGATGACAAGCTGCATGGATATTAGAACTGTGGGAGGAGGCAGAGGACAAGCAAGACATGTGGAAGTGGTGAAGGCAAGTAGAAGAACAGCATAAATGCTGAGATGGCACAGAGATGCTGGGGTAGTAGGTGAGGGGTGAAACACTACAGTGAATGGGCACTAGGACATTATTCAGGCGTTGCTGTTCTTCAGTATTTGCTTTTTCTGCATCTCTTGGGCTGGCCAGAGGTAGCAGCTCTGGGACTTGGGCAGGCCTCGACTTCTGAGACACTTTCTTGGAAACATCTTTCTGAAAGAGAAACAAAACAACAAACCAAAGCCATTAAAAATACCACAGAGTTAAAATGTGCCCAAGATATTACATCTTTAACAAACAAATTAGCCTCTCCTCCCACTTTGATGTCAAAGAGACAGGACACGCTAGAGGAATAAGGGAAGGAATTTTAATTCCCATTTTTTCTCCACATTTTATATCTCATGGATCTAGCTGAGAAAGGACACAAGGAAATGCTTTCACCCACAACAAACTTTTGACCTGAGGAACTCACTGCCACACAGTATGGGCAAGATCAGTGGGTCAGCAGTGTTCAAATACCTCCTGGAGGGAGCAAGAGTGTCCTGTGGTATAAACAAAAAAGGCCTGTGGCCTCTGAGAGTGAAGGGACCTGGAACATCGTTTCTTTTCTACTCCAAAATCAGTGATCCTAAACAGATCTTCTTGACTGTAACAGGGAAAACTCACCTACAAGGCAGATGCCACCAGTTACATGATCTTCTAGACACAGACCCTGTGTTATATATCAAAATCAAACAAAATTAGTTTCTCTCAAAAGCAGACCACATTCAGCAGCTCTTTCTGCCCTGACCTAGAATCATGTTAAAAGCCTCCTTGCTTCACCTCTGACAAAGAGTCAAGACAAAACCCTGGGACATGCCCAGGAGGGGAGGGTTCTGCACTAAACAGGAGGTGAATGAGGTGCCCTTGAAGAGTGCTTCACTCTCCGAGTCTATGACAGGGTTCAAAATATTGATTCTCCTGACCTTGCCTTTCTTTGTATGTTGCTTCTGGGATGACTTTCCCATCTTTCTCCAGCTCACACTCTAGCTCTTTGATTCTCTGCAGAGCTTCTTCCAGCTTCTCTTCAAGACCTTCAGATCTTTCCTCTGCATTCTGAGCACGGATCTCTGTTTTTCTGAAACACAGAAGCAAAGTTAATGCTAAAACCTGAAATCTAAGGAGCTGCTGGCAGGATACCCAAAGGAAAGATTTAGAGAGCTGAGGTGTCCAGTGGGATTGACTGACTCTACAAAACACGTTTATGGTTTCAAAGAGGGGCATTGTTAAAAGATCTACAAAGGATTTCGTGGCTCATCTATGTAAACCCTGCAAATTTAATTAATTTTAAAATTCAATGTTTGCTAGCAAAGGGTGAGATGCTGATCTTCATTGTGTGAGGATAAATACAGAGCACAGTCAATTCTATTAGCAAGGCTAATGAAGTGGGTTTTCCCTGGATAATGGAAGCTCACAGACAAAACAAGTATGAGGGAATGCAATTCAGAATGGCCAAGCCATACTGCTTAGGCATGGAAAAAGTCATGACCAAACACAAACTTTGGTGTGATTCTGCATGGAGACACTTGGGTGTACCTTCATTGTGTTCCTCACACTGAGGCACAACGTTGTGTGGCTGTTCCTACCACACTCCAGGGGACTGGCAGGCCCTGGAAGAGCTCAGCTGCATTCACACAGCACCCTGCAAGTGCTAACAGGACCTGAAAAATTTTAGCTCCTGCAGAAAACTATTATGAACATCTCTCAAATGGCCCAAGACATTCAGAATGAAAGGAAACCCGAAATAAGGCCATCAGATACTGGATGAAGCAGAACCTTACCACAGAGCAGAACCAGCACCTGCCTGAAATGAAATACTGCCGTTTTTACCATTTTTGTATCCATATTCATTACAAACACATCTTTTCCTACTATGTATCTGTCCTTCTCCCAGTTCTTATTTAGGATCATGTGCTGCTGATCAGCCACATGGTGCGTCCTCATGTCCAGAATTCAGAACAAACCAGAAATCACACACCACACCATCTAGAACCCTGGGAGAAAGAAGTAAAACCACAGAGAGCCAGCAGGCACAACAGCTCTCTGAACAGGAAATATCAGTGTTATTCCAGAGAAAATGCTTGCTAAAAGTGAAACAAAATTGTGTTAATGCACTGTACAGGAGACATTACAGCTATTTTTAGGAGTTCTTCTCTGCTCCTTTGGCTGGCAGACAAAAGCCACAACTCAAACAGGAAAGTGTCGAAGGAGAAACAAGCATTCCTCATAACTGCACTCCAGCCAGAAGGAAATTAAAGACTGAATACTAGATAGAGTGCCCTTATCCCTAACAGTTGCAGACTTGCACTTAATTTTGTTGTTAAGAACCTCATTATTCATGGACAGAACTCACTGCCGAATCATCTGAAAGAATTCTCTAGGTACCACCCTGAAAAAAACCCAAATCCAGAAACAAAGTGACCTCTAGTGCATCAGACTCAGGGATGTCCTGTCTCAAAGATACTTTTTGCTCCCCAACTCAACAAATCCACCATATACTGGAAACCTGACACAGGCTTTTTTGCTAAGGCTGTGGTTGTGGGCAGACCTGGCATTTACAAGGAATCTCACACAGACACGTTATGCACGTGCTCTGCAAATGATTCATTTCTGGATGACATTTACCAAAAACAATGGAACATCATGAAGAGGAATATACCCCTAGAAATCTGACTGTAAATGAATCACTCCTTTTGGTTTTTTTTCAAATGTCAAGATTTCCAAAGCCGTTGGCAGTTCTGAGGGAGATGGGGATGTTCCAGGAATGATATCGAAGCCACCAACTGTTTCCACAGATATTGCCAAATCAAAGCAGATGAAAGGCAGTCACCAATCATTTTAACACTTCAGTTGATCATGTTTATCCCACTTTCAGTTTTCTGTGCCAGGGACTCCACGAAAGGACATTTTTCTCACAAGTGTAGTTTTCTGTGCAAGGCCAGCCCAGGTCCAATTAACACCTCTGTCCTTAAAGGAAATGTGATTTATCATCACTCTCAGCTTCATGCAACTGGCTGGAGCCTATAAAGCTCATCACTGCATCCACCTGGGCCAGCCACAAAGGAATCTGGTGATAAAATGCAGGCAGCTCAGCTTTGTGCATGCCAGGACCTCACTTCAGCTTCTGCACCATTAATAACCAATCTTCCATACTTCTCACCAAGGCTGTCAAAAACGTAGCTGTGCCTGCGGGGGAAGAAAATACAACCTTTAGTTATAATTCTTTCAGCCAACAAAAATAAAGCTGGATTCTGTGGGGGATGCCAAGAGGGATGAACAGCCTACATGGGAACTGGCTACACTTAGAATTAAGAGGGAGCTATTTAGCAAACACTGAACACAAAGCAAGCTGAAAGAAAATGGGCTTAATTTGAAGCCCTGACTTCTTGTCTTGGCATATTTGGCTCCCTCCTTGCATAAAGGCTTAATATAATTCTTTTTAAAACAGCTTTGCAGTTACAATCCCATTCTTCAAAGATGAAGGTGATACAGTAAGCACAGATGTGCCTGGACAAGGTAGTAAATTACTTGTTCATTCACTTGTCTGGCACATGCAGATGGATATTCCCTGTTTGTTGGAGAATACACTTGAAATGTAACAGTGCTTGTTCTTGATAGCCAGTGCTGAACTTTATTTAAATCCTGGTGAGGTCCTGGCCTCTATGACACCCTATAGGAAAGTTGACATGTTAAGTACATGATGGTGATGACAATTTTTTTTCATTTTTCAGTGATTTTGGTGCATGGCTTGGCTTCCCTATTGTTTGGCTGTGAGGTAGAGCTAGTTAACTTCTCCTCTGGATTGGAAG